>NC_133124.1:180733432-180852106 GCF_048418815.1 Hemitrygon akajei | reverse complement strand
GTCCCAGAGAGAGAGAGAGAGAGAGATGCAGAGTCCCTGATAGGAAGGCACAGAGTCCCAGTAAGAGAGAGATGCAGAGTCCCTGATAGAGAGGCACGGGGTCCCAGAGAAAGAGAGAGAGATGCAGAGTCCCTGATAGAGAGGCACGGGGTCCCAGAGAGAGAGAGATGGAGAGTCCCTGATAGAGAGGCACGGGGTCCCAGTGAGAGAGTGAGAGAGAGAGAGAGTGGAGAGCAGAGAGAGAGATGCAGAGTCCCTGATAGAGAGGCACGGGGTCCCAGAGAGAGAGAGATGCAGAGACCCTGATAGCGAGGCATGGGGGTCCCAGAGAGAGAGAGGGGAGAGAGAGAGAGAGATGCAGAGTCCCTGATCGAGAGGCTCGGGGTCCCAGAGAGAGAGAGAGAGAGAGAGATGCAGAGTCCCAGATAGGAAGGCACGGAGTCCCAGAAAGAGAGAGAGAGAGAGAGATGCAGAGTCCCAGATAGGAAGGCACGGAGTCCCAGAAAGAGAGAGATGCAGAGTCCCTGATAGAGAGGCATGGGGTCCCAGAGAGAGAGAGATGCAGATTCCCTGATAGAGAGGCACGGGGGTCCCAGAGAGAGAGAGAGAGAGAGAGAGAGGAGAGAGAGAGAGAGATGCAGAGTCCCTGATAGAGAGGCACGGGGGTCCCAGAGAGAGAGAGAGAGAGAGAGAGACAGATGCAGACGCTGATAGAGAGGCACGGGGTCCCAGAGAGAGAGAGAGATGGAGATTCCCTGATATAGAGGCACGGGGTCCCAGAGAAAGAGAGAGAGATGCAGAGTCCCTGATAGAGAGGCACGGGGTCCCAGAGAGAGAGAGATGGAGAGTCCCTGAAAGAGAGGCACGGGGTCCCTGTGAGAGAGAGAGAGAGAGAGAGTGATGGAGAGAGAGAGAGAGAGATGCAGAGTCCCTGATAGAGAGGCACAGGGTCCCAGAGAGAGAGAGAGAGAGGAGATGTAGAGTCCCTGATAGAGAGGCATGGGTTCCCACAGAGAGAGAGAGAGAGAGATACAGCGAGAGAGAGAGAGAGATGTAGAGACCCTGATAGAGAGGCACGGGGTCCCAGAGAGAGAGAGATGCAGAGACCCTGATAGAGAGGCGTGGGGTCCCAGAGAGAGAGAGATGCAGATTCCCTGATAGAGAGGCACGGGGTATCAGAGAGAGAGAGAGAGAGACGAGAGAGAGAGAGAGATGCAGAATCCCTGATAGAGAGGGTCGGGGTCCCAGAGAGAGAGACAGAGATGTGAGTCCCTGATAGAGAGGCACGGGGTCCCAGAGAGAGAGAGATGCTGAGTCCCTGTTAGAGAGGCACGGGATCCCAGAGAGAGAGAGAGATGCTGAGTCCCTGATAGGAAGGAAGAGGGTCCCAGAGAGAGAGAGATGCAGAGTCCCTGATAGAGAGGCACGGGGTCCCAGAGAGAGAAAGATGCAGAGTCCCTGATAGGAAGGGACGAGGTCCCAGAGAGAGAGAGATGCAGAGTCCCTGATAGAGAGGCACGGGGTCCCTGAGAAAGAGAGAGAGATGCAGAGTCCCTGAAGGAGAGGCACCGGGTCCCAGAGAGAGAGAGAGAGAGAGATGCAGAGTCCCTGATAGGAAGGCACAGAGTCCCAGTAAGAGAGAGATGCAGAGTCCCTGATAGAGAGGCACGGGGTCCCAGAGAAAGAGAGAGAGATGCAGAGTCCCTGATAGAGAGGCACGGGTCCCAGAGAGAGAGAGATGGAGAGTCCCTGATAGAGAGGCACGGGGTCCCAGTGAGAGAGAGAGAGAGAGAGAGAGTGGAGAGAGAGAGAGAGATGCAGAGTCCCTGATAGAGTGGCACGGGGTCCCAGAGAGAGAGAGATGGAGAGTCCCTGAAAGAGAGGCACGGGGTCCCTGTGAGAGAGAGAGAGAGAGAGAGAGTGATGGAGAGAGAGAGAGAGAGATGCCGAGTCCCTGATAGAGAGGCACGGGGTCCCAGAGAGAGAGAGAGAGAGAGAGATGCAGAGTCCCTGATAGAGAGGCATGGGGTCCCACAGAGAGAGAGAGAGAGAGATGCAGAGTCCCTGATAGAGAGGCACAGGGTCCAAAGAGAGAGAGAGAGAGATGCAGAGTCCCTGATAGAGAGACACGGGTCCCAGAGGAGAGAGAGAGAGAGAGAGAGATGCAGAGTCACTGATAGAGAGGCACGGGGTCCCAGAGAGAGAGAGAGAGATGCAGAGTCCCTGATAGAGAGGCACGACGTCCCAGAGAGAGAGAGATGCAGAGTCTCTGATAGAGAGGCACGGGGTCCCAGAGAGAGAGAGAGAGAGGAGAGAGAGAGAGATGCGGAGACCATGATAGAGAGGCACGGCGTCCCAGAGAGAGAGAGAGATATGCAGAGTCCCTGATAGAGAGGCACGGGGTCCAGAGAGAGAGAGAGAGGGAGATGCAGAGTCCCTGAAAGAGAGGCACGGGGTCCCAGAGAGAGAGAGAGGGAGAGGCACGGGGTCCCAGAGGAGAGAGAGAGATGCAGTCCCTGATAGTGAGGCACGGGGGTCCCAGAGAGAGAGAGAGAGAGATGCATAGTCTCTGATACAGAGGCACGGTGGTCCCAGAGAGAGAGAGAGAGCGATGCAGAATCCCTGATAGAGAGGCTCGGGGTCCCAGAGAGAGAGAGAGAGATGTGAGTCCCTGATAGAGAGGCACGGGGGTCCCAGAGAGAGAGAGAGAGGGAGATGCAGAGTCCCTGAAAGAGAGGCACGGGGTCCCAGAGAGAGAGAGAGAGATGCAAGTCCCTGATAGTGAGGCACGGGGTCCCAGAGAGAGAGAGAGAGAGATGCATAGTCCTCTGATACAGAGGCACGGGGTCCCAGAGAGAGAGAGAGAGCGATGCAGAATCCTGATAGAGAGGCACGGGGTCCCAGAGAAAGAGAGAGAGATGCAGAGTCCCTGATAGAGAGGCACGGGGTCCCAGAGAGAGAGAGATGGAGAGTCCCTGATAGAGAGGCACGGGGGTCCCAGTGAGAGAGTGAGAGAGAGAGAGAGGAGTGAGAGAGAGAGAGAGATGCAGAGTCCCTGATAGAGAGGCACGGGGTCCCCAGAGAGAGAGAGATGCAGAGACCCTGATAGCGAGGCATGGGGTCCCAGAGAGAGAGAGGGAGAGAGAGAGAGAGATGCAGAGTCCCTGATCGAGAGGCTCGGGGTCCCAGAGAGAGAGAGAGAGAGAGAGATGCAGAGTCCCAGATAGGAAGGCACGGAGTCCCAGAAAGAGAGAGAGAGAGAGAGATGCAGAGTCCCAGATAGGAAGGCACGGAGTCCCAGAAAGAGAGAGATGCAGAGTCCCTGATAGAGAGGCATGGGGTCCCAGAGAGAGAGAGAGGCAGATTCCCTGATAGAGAGGCACGGGGTCCCAGAGAGAGAGAGAGAGAGACGAGAGAGAGAGAGATGCAGAGTCCCTGATAGAGAGGCACGGGGTCCCAGAGAGAGAGAGAGAGAGAGAGAGACAGATGCAGACGCTGATAGAGAGGCACGGGGTCCCAGAGAGAGAGAGAGATGGAGATTCCCTGATATAGAGGCACGGGGTCCCAGAGAAAGAGAGAGAGATGCAGAGTCCCTGATAGAGAGGCACGGGGGTCCCAGAGAGAGAGAGATGGAGAGTCCCTGAAAGAGAGGCACGGGGTCCCTGTGAGAGAGAGAGAGAGAGAGAGTGATGGGAGAGAGAGAGAGAGAGATGCAGAGTCCTGATAGAGAGGCACGGGGTCCCAGAGAGAGAGAGAGAGAGAGAGATGTAGAGTCCCTGATAGAGAGGCATGGGTTCCCACAGAGAGAGAGAGAGAGAGATACAGCGAGAGAGAGAGAGAGATGTAGAGACCCTGATAGAGAGGCACGGGGTCCAGAGAGAGAGAGATGCAGAGACCCTGATAGAGAGGCGTGGGGTCCCAGAGAGAGAGAGATGCAGATTCCCTGATAGAGAGGCACGGGGTCCCAGAGAGAGAGAGAGAGAGAGAGAGAGAGAGAGAGATGCAGAATCCCTGATAGAGAGGGTCGGGGTCCCAGAGAGAGAGACAGAGATGTGAGTCCCTGATAGAGAGGCACGGGGTCCCAGAGAGAGAGAGAGAGATGCTGAGTCCCTGATAGAGAGGCACGGGATCCCAGAGAGAGAGAGAGATGCTGAGTCCCTGATAGGAAGGGACGAGGTCCCAGAGAGAGAGAGATGCAGAGTCCCTGATAGAGAGGCACGGGATCCCAGAGAGAGAGAGAGATGCTGAGTCCCTGATAGAGAGGCACGGGGTCCCTGAGAAAGAGAGAGAGATGCAGAGTCCCTGAAGGAGAGGCACCGGGTCCCAGAGAGAGAGAGAGAGAGAGATGCAGAGTCCCTGATAGGAAGGCACAGAGTCCCAGTAAGAGAGAGATGCAGAGTCCCTGATAGAGAGGCACGGGGTCCCAGAGAAAGAGAGAGAGATGCAGAGTCCCTGATAGAGAGGCACGGGGTCCCAGAGAGAGAGAGATGGAGAGTCCTGATAGAGAGGCACGGGTCCAGTGAGAGAGAGAGAGAGAGAGAGAGTGAGAGAGAGAGAGAGATGCAGAGTCCCTGATAGAGAGGCACGGGGTCCCAGAGAGAGAGAGATGCAGAGACCCTGATAGCGAGGCATGGGGTCCTAGAGAGAGAGAGAGAGAGAGAGAGAGATGCAGAGTCCCTGATCGAGAGGCACGGGGTCCCAGAGAGAGAGAGAGAGAGAGAGATGCAGAGTCCCAGATAGGAAGGCACGGAGTCCCAGAAAGAGAGAGATGCAGAGTCCCTGATAGAGAGGCATGGGGTCCAGAGAGAGAGAGATGCAGATTCCCTGATAGAGAGGCACGGGGTCCCAGAGAGAGAGAGAGAGAGAGAGATGTAGAGTCCCTGATAGAGAGGCACGGGGTCCCAGAGAGAGAGAGAGAGAGAGAGAGACAGATGCAGACGCTGATAGAGAGGCACGGGGTCCCAGAGAGAGAGAGAGATGGAGATTCCCTGATAGAGAGGCACGGGGTCCCAGAGAAAGAGAGAGAGATGCAGAGTCCCTGATAGAGTGGCACGGGGTCCCAGAGAGAGAGAGATGGAGAGTCCCTGAAAGAGAGGCACGGGGTCCCTGTGAGAGAGAGAGAGAGAGAGAGTGATGGAGAGAGAGAGAGAGAGATGCCGAGTCCCTGATAGAGAGGCACGGGGGTCCCAGAGAGAGAGAGAGGAGAGAGAGATGCAGAGTCCCTGATAGAGAGGCATGGGGTCCCACAGAGAGAGAGAGAGAGAGATGCAGAGTCCCTGATAGAGAGGCACAGGGTCCAAAGAGAGAGAGAGAGAGATGCAGAGTCCCTGATAGAGAGGACACGGGGTCCCAGAGAGAGAGAGAGAGAGAGAGAGATGCAGAGTCACTGATAGAGAGGCACGGGGTCCCAGAGAGAGAGAGAGAGATGCAGAGTCCCTGATAGAGAGGCACGACGTCCCAGAGAGAGAGAGAGATGCAGAGTCTCTGATAGAGAGGCACGGGGTCCCAGAGAGAGAGAGAGAGAGAGAGAGAGAGAGATGCGGAGACCATGATAGAGAGGCACGGCGTCCCAGAGAGAGAGAGAGATATGCAGAGTCCCTGATAGAGAGGCACGGGGTCCCAGAGAGAGAGAGAGAGGGAGATGCAGAGTCCCTGAAAGAGAGGCACGGGGGTCCCAGAGAGAGAGAGAGGGAGAGGCACGGGGTCCCAGAGGAGAGAGAGAGATGCAGTCCCTGATAGTGAGGCACGGGGTCCCAGAGAGAGAGAGAGAGAGATGCATAGTCTCTGATACAGAGGCACGGGGTCCCAGAGAGAGAGAGAGAGCGATGCAGAATCCCTGATAGAGAGGCTCGGGGTCCCAGAGAGAGAGAGAGAGATGTGAGTCCCTGATAGAGAGGCACGGGGTCCCAGAGAGGAGAGAGAGAGGGAGATGCAGAGTCCCTGAAAGAGAGGCACGGGGTCCCAGAGAGAGAGAGAGAGATGCAGTCCCTGATAGTGAGGCACGGGGTCCCAGAGAGAGAGAGAGAGATGCATAGTCTCTGATACAGAGGCACGGGGTCCCAGAGAGAGAGAGAGAGCGATGCAGAATCCCTGATAGAGAGGCACGGGGTCCCAGAGAAAGAGAGAGAGATGCAGAGTCCCTGATAGAGAGGCACGGGGGTCCCAGAGAGAGAGAGATGGAGAGTCCCTGATAGAGAGGCACGGGGTCCCAGTGAGAGAGTGAGAGAGAGAGAGAGTGAGAGAGAGAGAGAGAGATGCAGAGTCCCTGATAGAGAGGCACGGGGTCCCAGAGAGAGAGAGATGCAGAGACCCTGATAGCGAGGCATGGGGTCCCAGAGAGAGAGAGGGAGAGTGAGAGAGAGATGCAGAGTCCCTGATCGAGAGGCTCGGGGTCCCAGAGAGAGAGAGAGAGAGAGAGATGCAGAGTCCCAGATAGGAAGGGCACGGAGTCCCAGAAAGAGAGAGAGAGAGAGAGATGCAGAGTCCCAGATAGGAAGGCACGGAGTCCCAGAAAGAGAGAGATGCAGAGTCCCTGATAGAGAGGCATGGGGTCCCAGAGAGAGAGAGAGGCAGATTCCCTGATAGAGAGGCACGGGGTCCCAGAGAGAGAGAGAGAGAGAGAGAGAGAGAGAGATGCAGAGTCCCTGATAGAGAGGCACGGGGTCCCAGAGAGAGAGAGAGAGATGCTGAGTCCCTGATAGAGAGGCACGGGATCCCAGAGAGAGAGAGAGATGCTGAGTCCCTGATAGGAAGGGACGAGGTCCCAGAGAGAGAGAGATGCAGAGTCCCTGATAGAGAGGCACGGGGTCCCAGAGAAAGAGAGAGAGATGCAGAGTCCCTGATAGAGAGGCACGGGGTCCCAGAGAGAGAGAGATGGAGAGTCCCTGATAGAGAGGCACGGGGGTCCCAGTGAGAGAGAGAGAGAGAGAGAGAGTGAGAGAGAGAGAGAGATGCAGAGTCCCTGATAGAGTGGCACGGGGTCCCAGAGAGAGAGAGATGGAGAGTCCCTGAAAGAGAGGCACGGGGTCCCTGTGAGAGAGAGAGAGAGAGAGAGTGATGGAGAGAGAGAGAGAGAGATGCCGAGTCCCTGATAGAGAGGCACGGGGTCCCAGAGAGAGAGAGAGAGAGAGAGATGCAGAGTCCCTGATAGAGAGGCATGGGGTCCCACAGAGAGAGAGAGAGAGAGATGCAGAGTCCCTGATAGAGAGGCACAGGGTCCAAAGAGAGAGAGAGAGAGATGCAGAGTCCCTGATAGAGAGACACGGGGTCCCAGAGAGAGAGAGAGAGAGAGAGAGATGCAGAGTCACTGATAGAGAGGCACGGGGTCCCAGAGAGAGAGAGAGAGATGCAGAGTCCCTGATAGAGAGGCACGACGTCCCAGAGAGAGAGAGATGCAGAGTCTCTGATAGAGAGGCACGGGGTCCCAGAGAGAGAGAGAGAGAGAGAGAGAGAGAGATGCGGAGACCATGATAGAGAGGCACGGCGTCCCAGAGAGAGAGAGAGATATGCAGAGTCCCTGATAGAGAGGCACGGGGTCCCAGAGAGAGAGAGAGAGGGAGATGCAGAGTCCCTGAAAGAGAGGCACGGGGTCCCAGAGAGAGAGAGAGGGAGAGGCACGGGGTCCCAGAGGAGAGAGAGAGATGCAGTCCCTGATAGTGAGGCACGGGGTCCCAGAGAGAGAGAGAGAGAGATGCATAGTCTCTGATACAGAGGCACGGGGTCCCAGAGAGAGAGAGAGAGCGATGCAGAATCCCTGATAGAGAGGCTCGGGGTCCCAGAGAGAGAGAGAGAGATGTGAGTCCCTGATAGAGAGGCACGGGGTCCCAGAGAGAGAGAGAGAGGGAGATGCAGAGTCCCTGAAAGAGAGGCACGGGGTCCCAGAGAGAGAGAGAGAGATGCAGTCCCTGATAGTGAGGCACGGGGTCCCAGAGAGAGAGAGAGAGAGATGCATAGTCTCTGATACAGAGGCACGGGGTCCCAGAGAGAGAGAGAGAGCGATGCAGAATCCCTGATAGAGAGGCACGGGGTCCCAGAGAAAGAGAGAGAGATGCAGAGTCCCTGATAGAGAGGCACGGGGTCCCAGAGAGAGAGAGATGGAGAGTCCCTGATAGAGAGGCACGGGGTCCCAGTGAGAGAGTGAGAGAGAGAGAGAGTGAGAGAGAGAGAGAGATGCAGAGTCCCTGATAGAGAGGCACGGGGTCCCAGAGAGAGAGAGATGCAGAGACCCTGATAGCGAGGCATGGGGTCCCAGAGAGAGAGAGGGAGAGAGAGAGAGAGATGCAGAGTCCCTGATCGAGAGGCTCGGGGTCCCAGAGAGAGAGAGAGAGAGAGAGATGCAGAGTCCCAGATAGGAAGGCACGGAGTCCCAGAAAGAGAGAGAGAGAGAGAGATGCAGAGTCCCAGATAGGAAGGCACGGAGTCCCAGAAAGAGAGAGATGCAGAGTCCCTGATAGAGAGGCATGGGGTCCCAGAGAGAGAGAGAGGCAGATTCCCTGATAGAGAGGCACGGGGTCCCAGAGAGAGAGAGAGAGAGAGAGAGAGAGAGAGATGCAGAGTCCCTGATAGAGAGGCACGGGGTCCCAGAGAGAGAGAGAGAGAGAGAGAGACAGATGCAGACGCTGATAGAGAGGCACGGGGTCCCAGAGAGAGAGAGAGATGGAGATTCCCTGATATAGAGGCACGGGGTCCCAGAGAAAGAGAGAGAGATGCAGAGTCCCTGATAGAGAGGCACGGGGTCCCAGAGAGAGAGAGATGGAGAGTCCCTGAAAGAGAGGCACGGGGTCCCTGTGAGAGAGAGAGAGAGAGAGAGTGATGGAGAGAGAGAGAGAGAGATGCAGAGTCCCTGATAGAGAGGCACGGGGTCCCAGAGAGAGAGAGAGAGAGAGAGATGTAGAGTCCCTGATAGAGAGGCATGGGTTCCCACAGAGAGAGAGAGAGAGAGATACAGCGAGAGAGAGAGAGAGATGTAGAGACCCTGATAGAGAGGCACGGGGTCCCAGAGAGAGAGAGATGCAGAGACCCTGATAGAGAGGCGTGGGGTCCCAGAGAGAGAGAGATGCAGATTCCCTGATAGAGAGGCACGGGGGTCCCAGAGAGAGAGAGAGAGAGAGAGAGAGAGAGAGAGATGCAGAATCCCTGATAGAGAGGGTCGGGGTCCCAGAGAGAGAGACAGAGATGTGAGTCCCTGATAGAGAGGCACGGGGTCCCAGAGAGAGAGAGAGAGATGCTGAGTCCCTGATAGAGAGGCACGGGATCCCAGAGAGAGAGAGAGATGCTGAGTCCCTGATAGGAAGGGACGAGGTCCCAGAGAGAGAGAGATGCAGAGTCCCTGATAGAGAGGCACGGGATCCCAGAGAGAGAGAGAGATGCTGAGTCCCTGATAGAGAGGCACGGGGTCCCTGAGAAAGAGAGAGAGATGCAGAGTCCCTGAAGGAGAGGCACCGGGTCCCAGAGAGAGAGAGAGAGAGAGATGCAGAGTCCCTGATAGGAAGGCACAGAGTCCCAGTAAGAGAGAGATGCAGAGTCCCTGATAGAGAGGCACGGGGTCCCAGAGAAAGAGAGAGAGATGCAGAGTCCCTGATAGAGAGGCACGGGGTCCCAGAGAGAGAGAGATGGAGAGTCCCTGATAGAGAGGCACGGGGTCCCAGTGAGAGAGAGAGAGAGAGAGAGAGTGAGAGAGAGAGAGAGATGCAGAGTCCCTGATAGAGAGGCACGGGGTCCCAGAGAGAGAGAGATGCAGAGACCCTGATAGCGAGGCATGGGGTCCTAGAGAGAGAGAGAGAGAGAGAGAGAGATGCAGAGTCCCTGATCGAGAGGCACGGGGTCCCAGAGAGAGAGAGAGAGAGAGAGATGCAGAGTCCCAGATAGGAAGGCACGGAGTCCCAGAAAGAGAGAGATGCAGAGTCCCTGATAGAGAGGCATGGGGTCCCAGAGAGAGAGAGATGCAGATTCCCTGATAGAGAGGCACGGGGTCCCAGAGAGAGAGAGAGAGAGAGAGATGTAGAGTCCCTGATAGAGAGGCACGGGGTCCCAGAGAGAGAGAGAGAGAGAGAGAGACAGATGCAGACGCTGATAGAGAGGCACGGGGTCCCAGAGAGAGAGAGAGATGGAGATTCCCTGATAGAGAGGCACGGGGTCCCAGAGAAAGAGAGAGAGATGCAGAGTCCCTGATAGAGTGGCACGGGGTCCCAGAGAGAGAGAGATGGAGAGTCCCTGAAAGAGAGGCACGGGGTCCCTGTGAGAGAGAGAGAGAGAGAGAGTGATGGAGAGAGAGAGAGAGAGATGCCGAGTCCCTGATAGAGAGGCACGGGGTCCCAGAGAGAGAGAGAGAGAGAGAGATGCAGAGTCCCTGATAGAGAGGCATGGGGTCCCACAGAGAGAGAGAGAGAGAGATGCAGAGTCCCTGATAGAGAGGCACAGGGTCCAAAGAGAGAGAGAGAGAGATGCAGAGTCCCTGATAGAGAGACACGGGGTCCCAGAGAGAGAGAGAGAGAGAGAGAGATGCAGAGTCACTGATAGAGAGGCACGGGGTCCCAGAGAGAGAGAGAGAGATGCAGAGTCCCTGATAGAGAGGCACGACGTCCCAGAGAGAGAGAGATGCAGAGTCTCTGATAGAGAGGCACGGGGTCCCAGAGAGAGAGAGAGAGAGAGAGAGAGAGAGATGCGGAGACCATGATAGAGAGGCACGGCGTCCCAGAGAGAGAGAGAGATATGCAGAGTCCCTGATAGAGAGGCACGGGGTCCCAGAGAGAGAGAGAGAGGGAGATGCAGAGTCCCTGAAAGAGAGGCACGGGGTCCCAGAGAGAGAGAGAGGGAGAGGCACGGGGTCCCAGAGGAGAGAGAGAGATGCAGTCCCTGATAGTGAGGCACGGGGTCCCAGAGAGAGAGAGAGAGAGATGCATAGTCTCTGATACAGAGGCACGGGGTCCCAGAGAGAGAGAGAGAGCGATGCAGAATCCCTGATAGAGAGGCTCGGGGTCCCAGAGAGAGAGAGAGAGATGTGAGTCCCTGATAGAGAGGCACGGGGTCCCAGAGAGAGAGAGAGAGGGAGATGCAGAGTCCCTGAAAGAGAGGCACGGGGTCCCAGAGAGAGAGAGAGAGATGCAGTCCCTGATAGTGAGGCACGGGGGTCCCAGAGAGAGAGAGAGAGATGCATAGTCTCTGATACAGAGGCACGGGGTCCCAGAGAGAGAGAGAGAGCGATGCAGAATCCCTGATAGAGAGGCACGGGGTCCCAGAGAAAGAGAGAGAGATGCAGAGTCCCTGATAGAGAGGCACGGGGTCCCAGAGAGAGAGAGATGGAGAGTCCCTGATAGAGAGGCACGGGGTCCCAGTGAGAGAGTGAGAGAGAGAGAGAGTGAGAGAGAGAGAGAGATGCAGAGTCCCTGATAGAGAGGCACGGGGTCCCAGAGAGAGAGAGATGCAGAGACCCTGATAGCGAGGCATGGGGTCCCAGAGAGAGAGAGGGAGAGTGAGAGAGAGATGCAGAGTCCCTGATCGAGAGGCTCGGGGTCCCAGAGAGAGAGAGAGAGAGAGAGATGCAGAGTCCCAGATAGGAAGGCACGGAGTCCCAGAAAGAGAGAGAGAGAGAGAGATGCAGAGTCCCAGATAGGAAGGCACGGAGTCCCAGAAAGAGAGAGATGCAGAGTCCCTGATAGAGAGGCATGGGGTCCCAGAGAGAGAGAGAGGCAGATTCCCTGATAGAGAGGCACGGGGTCCCAGAGAGAGAGAGAGAGAGAGAGAGAGAGAGAGATGCAGAGTCCCTGATAGAGAGGCACGGGGTCCCAGAGAGAGAGAGAGAGAGAGAGAGACAGATGCAGACGCTGATAGAGAGGCACGGGGTCCCAGAGAGAGAGAGAGATGGAGATTCCCTGATATAGAGGCACGGGGTCCCAGAGAAAGAGAGAGAGATGCAGAGTCCCTGATAGAGAGGCACGGGGTCCCAGAGAGAGAGAGATGGAGAGTCCCTGAAAGAGAGGCACGGGGTCCCTGTGAGAGAGAGAGAGAGAGAGAGTGATGGAGAGAGAGAGAGAGAGATGCAGAGTCCCTGATAGAGAGGCACGGGGTCCCAGAGAGAGAGAGAGAGAGAGAGATGTAGAGTCCCTGATAGAGAGGCATGGGTTCCCACAGAGAGAGAGAGAGAGAGATACAGCGAGAGAGAGAGAGAGATGTAGAGACCCTGATAGAGAGGCACGGGGTCCCAGAGAGAGAGAGATGCAGAGACCCTGATAGAGAGGCGTGGGGTCCCAGAGAGAGAGAGATGCAGATTCCCTGATAGAGAGGCACGGGGTCCCAGAGAGAGAGAGAGAGAGAGAGAGAGAGAGAGAGATGCAGAATCCCTGATAGAGAGGGTCGGGGTCCCAGAGAGAGAGACAGAGATGTGAGTCCCTGATAGAGAGGCACGGGGTCCCAGAGAGAGAGAGATGCTGAGTCCCTGTTAGAGAGGCACGGGATCCCAGAGAGAGAGAGAGATGCTGAGTCCCTGATAGGAAGGGAAGAGGTCCCAGAGAGAGAGAGATGCAGAGTCCCTGATAGAGAGGCACGGGGTCCCAGAGAGAGAAAGATGCAGAGTCCCTGATAGGAAGGGACGAGGTCCCAGAGAGAGAGAGATGCAGAGTCCCTGATAGAGAGGCACGGGGTCCCTGAGAAAGAGAGAGAGATGCAGAGTCCCTGAAGGAGAGGCACCGGGTCCCAGAGAGAGAGAGAGAGAGAGATGCAGAGTCCCTGATAGGAAGGCACAGAGTCCCAGTAAGAGAGAGATGCAGAGTCCCTGATAGAGAGGCACGGGGTCCCAGAGAAAGAGAGAGAGATGCAGAGTCCCTGATAGAGAGGCACGGGGTCCCAGAGAGAGAGAGATGGAGAGTCCCTGATAGAGAGGCACGGGGTCCCAGTGAGAGAGAGAGAGAGAGAGAGAGTGAGAGAGAGAGAGAGATGCAGAGTCCCTGATAGAGAGGCACGGGGTCCCAGAGAGAGAGAGATGCAGAGACCCTGATAGCGAGGCATGGGGTCCTAGAGAGAGAGAGAGAGAGAGAGAGAGATGCAGAGTCCCTGATCGAGAGGCACGGGGTCCCAGAGAGAGAGAGAGAGAGAGAGATGCAGAGTCCCAGATAGGAAGGCACGGAGTCCCAGAAAGAGAGAGATGCAGAGTCCCTGATAGAGAGGCATGGGGTCCCAGAGAGAGAGAGATGCAGATTCCCTGATAGAGAGGCACGGGGTCCCAGAGAGAGAGAGAGAGAGAGAGATGCAGAGTCCCTGATAGAGAGGCACGGGGTCCCAGAGAGAGAGAGAGAGAGAGAGAGACAGATGCAGACGCTGATAGAGAGGCACGGGGTCCCAGAGAGAGAGAGAGATGGAGATTCCCTGATAGAGAGGCACGGGGTCCCAGAGAAAGAGAGAGAGATGCAGAGTCCCTGATAGAGTGGCACGGGGTCCCAGAGAGAGAGAGATGGAGAGTCCCTGAAAGAGAGGCACGGGGTCCCTGTGAGAGAGAGAGAGAGAGAGAGTGATGGAGAGAGAGAGAGAGAGATGCCGAGTCCCTGATAGAGAGGCACGGGGTCCCAGAGAGAGAGAGATGCAGAGACCCTGATAGAGAGGCGTGGGGTCCCAGAGAGAGAGAGATGCAGATTCCCTGATAGAGAGGCACGGGGTCCCAGAGAGAGAGAGAGAGAGAGAGAGAGAGAGAGAGAGAGATGCAGAATCCCTGATAGAGAGGGTCGGGGTCCCAGAGAGAGAGAGAGAGATGCTGAGTCCCTGTTAGAGAGGCACGGGATCCCAGAGAGAGAGAGAGATGCTGAGTCCCTGATAGGAAGGGAAGAGGTCCCAGAGAGAGAGAGATGCAGAGTCCCTGATAGAGAGGCACGGGGGTCCCAGAGAGAGAAAGATGCAGAGTCCCTGATAGGAAGGGACGAGGTCCCAGAGAGAGAGAGATGCAGAGTCCCTGATAGAGAGGCACGGGGTCCCTGAGAAAGAGAGAGAGATGCAGAGTCCCTGAAGGAGAGGCACCGGGTCCCAGAGAGAGAGAGAGAGAGAGATGCAGAGTCCCTGATAGGAAGGCACAGAGTCCCAGTAAGAGAGAGATGCAGAGTCCCTGATAGAGAGGCACGGGGGTCCCAGAGAAAGAGAGAGAGATGCAGAGTCCCTGATAGAGAGGCACGGGGTCCCAGAGAGAGAGAGATGGAGAGTCCCTGATAGAGAGGCACGGGGTCCCAGTGAGAGAGAGAGAGAGAGAGAGAGTGAGAGAGAGAGAGAGATGCAGAGTCCCTGATAGAGAGGCACGGGGTCCCAGAGAGAGAGAGATGCAGAGACCCTGATAGCGAGGCATGGGGTCCTAGAGAGAGAGAGAGAGAGAGAGAGAGAGATGCAGAGTCCCTGATCGAGAGGCACGGGGTCCCAGAGAGAGAGAGAGAGAGAGAGATGCAGAGTCCCAGATAGGAAGGCACGGAGTCCCAGAAAGAGAGAGATGCAGAGTCCCTGATAGAGAGGCATGGGGTCCCAGAGAGAGAGAGATGCAGATTCCCTGATAGAGAGGCACGGGGTCCCAGAGAGAGAGAGAGAGAGAGAGATGCAGAGTCCCTGATAGAGAGGCACGGGGTCCCAGAGAGAGAGAGAGAGAGAGAGACAGATGCAGACGCTGATAGAGAGGCACGGGGTCCCAGAGAGAGAGAGAGATGGAGATTCCCTGATAGAGAGGCACGGGGTCCCAGAGAAAGAGAGAGAGATGCAGAGTCCCTGATAGAGTGGCACGGGGTCCCAGAGAGAGAGAGATGGAGAGTCCCTGAAAGAGAGGCACGGGGTCCCTGTGAGAGAGAGAGAGAGAGAGAGTGATGGAGAGAGAGAGAGAGAGATGCCGAGTCCCTGATAGAGAGGCACGGGGTCCCAGAGAGAGAGAGATGGAGAGTCCCTGATAGAGAGGCACGGGGTCCCAGTGAGAGAGTGAGAGAGAGAGAGAGTGAGAGAGAGAGAGAGATGCAGAGTCCCTGATAGAGAGGCACGGGGTCCCAGAGAGAGAGAGATGCAGAGACCCTGATAGCGAGGCATGGGGTCCCAGAGAGAGAGAGGGAGAGAGAGAGAGAGATGCAGAGTCCCTGATCGAGAGGCTCGGGGTCCCAGAGAGAGAGAGAGAGAGAGAGATGCAGAGTCCCAGATAGGAAGGCACGGAGTCCCAGAAAGAGAGACAGAGAGAGAGATGCAGAGTCCCAGATAGGAAGGCACGGAGTCCCAGAAAGAGAGAGATGCAGAGTCCCTGATAGAGAGGCATGGGGTCCCAGAGAGAGAGAGAGGCAGATTCCCTGATAGAGAGGCACGGGGTCCCAGAGAGAGAGAGAGAGAGAGAGAGAGAGAGAGATGCAGAGTCCCTGATAGAGAGGCACGGGGTCCCAGAGAGAGAGAGAGAGAGAGAGAGACAGATGCAGACGCTGATAGAGAGGCACGGGGTCCCAGAGAGAGAGAGAGATGGAGATTCCCTGATATAGAGGCACGGGGTCCCAGAGAAAGAGAGAGAGATGCAGAGTCCCTGATAGAGAGGCACGGGGTCCCAGAGAGAGAGAGATGGAGAGTCCCTGAAAGAGAGGCACGGGGTCCCTGTGAGAGAGAGAGAGAGAGAGAGTGATGGAGAGAGAGAGAGAGAGATGCAGAGTCCCTGATAGAGAGGCACGGGGTCCCAGAGAGAGAGAGAGAGAGAGAGATGTAGAGTCCCTGATAGAGAGGCATGGGTTCCCACAGAGAGAGAGAGAGAGAGATACAGCGAGAGAGAGAGAGAGATGTAGAGACCCTGATAGAGAGGCACGGGGTCCCAGAGAGAGAGAGATGCAGAGACCCTGATAGAGAGGCGTGGGGTCCCAGAGAGAGAGAGATGCAGATTCCCTGATAGAGAGGCACGGGGTCCCAGAGAGAGAGAGAGAGAGAGAGAGAGAGAGAGAGAGATGCAGAATCCCTGATAGAGAGGGTCGGGGTCCCAGAGAGAGAGACAGAGATGTGAGTCCCTGATAGAGAGGCACGGGGTCCCAGAGAGAGAGAGATGCTGAGTCCCTGTTAGAGAGGCACGGGATCCCAGAGAGAGAGAGAGATGCTGAGTCCCTGATAGGAAGGGACGAGGTCCCAGAGAGAGAGAGATGCAGAGTCCCTGATAGAGAGGCACGGGGTCCCTGAGAAAGAGAGAGAGATGCAGAGTCCCTGAAGGAGAGGCACCGGGTCCCAGAGAGAGAGAGAGAGAGAGATGCAGAGTCCCTGATAGGAAGGCACAGAGTCCCAGTAAGAGAGAGATGCAGAGTCCCTGATAGAGAGGCACGGGGTCCCAGAGAAAGAGAGAGAGATGCAGAGTCCCTGATAGAGAGGCACGGGGTCCCAGAGAGAGAGAGATGGAGAGTCCCTGATAGAGAGGCACGGGGTCCCAGTGAGAGAGAGAGAGAGAGAGAGAGTGAGAGAGAGAGAGAGATGCAGAGTCCCTGATAGAGAGGCACGGGGTCCCAGAGAGAGAGAGATGCAGAGACCCTGATAGCGAGGCATGGGGTCCTAGAGAGAGAGAGAGAGAGAGAGAGAGATGCAGAGTCCCTGATCGAGAGGCACGGGGTCCCAGAGAGAGAGAGAGAGAGAGAGATGCAGAGTCCCAGATAGGAAGGCACGGAGTCCCAGAAAGAGAGAGATGCAGAGTCCCTGATAGAGAGGCATGGGGTCCCAGAGAGAGAGAGATGCAGATTCCCTGATAGAGAGGCACGGGGTCCCAGAGAGAGAGAGAGAGAGAGAGATGCAGAGTCCCTGATAGAGAGGCACGGGGTCCCAGAGAGAGAGAGAGAGAGAGAGAGACAGATGCAGACGCTGATAGAGAGGCACGGGGTCCCAGAGAGAGAGAGAGATGGAGATTCCCTGATAGAGAGGCACGGGGTCCCAGAGAAAGAGAGAGAGATGCAGAGTCCCTGATAGAGTGGCACGGGGTCCCAGAGAGAGAGAGATGGAGAGTCCCTGAAAGAGAGGCACGGGGTCCCTGTGAGAGAGAGAGAGAGAGAGAGTGATGGAGAGAGAGAGAGAGAGATGCCGAGTCCCTGATAGAGAGGCACGGGGTCCCAGAGAGAGAGAGAGAGAGAGAGATGCAGAGTCCCTGATAGAGAGGCATGGGGTCCCACAGAGAGAGAGAGAGAGAGATGCAGAGTCCCTGATAGAGAGGCACAGGGTCCAAAGAGAGAGAGAGAGAGATGCAGAGTCCCTGATAGAGAGACACGGGGTCCCAGAGAGAGAGAGAGAGAGAGAGAGATGCAGAGTCACTGATAGAGAGGCACGGGGTCCCAGAGAGAGAGAGAGAGATGCAGAGTCCCTGATAGAGAGGCACGACGTCCCAGAGAGAGAGAGATGCAGAGTCTCTGATAGAGAGGCACGGGGTCCCAGAGAGAGAGAGAGAGAGAGAGAGAGAGAGATGCGGAGACCATGATAGAGAGGCACGGCGTCCCAGAGAGAGAGAGAGATATGCAGAGTCCCTGATAGAGAGGCACGGGGTCCCAGAGAGAGAGAGAGAGGGAGATGCAGAGTCCCTGAAAGAGAGGCACGGGGTCCCAGAGAGAGAGAGAGGGAGAGGCACGGGGTCCCAGAGGAGAGAGAGAGATGCAGTCCCTGATAGTGAGGCACGGGGTCCCAGAGAGAGAGAGAGAGAGATGCATAGTCTCTGATACAGAGGCACGGGGTCCCAGAGAGAGAGAGAGAGTGATGCAGAATCCCTGATAGAGAGGCTCGGGGTCCCAGAGAGAGAGAGAGAGATGTGAGTCCCTGATAGAGAGGCACGGGGTCCCAGAGAGAGAGAGAGAGGGAGATGCAGAGTCGCTGAAAGAGAGGCACGGGGTCCCAGAG
This sequence comes from Hemitrygon akajei, assembly GCF_048418815.1. Classification (NCBI taxonomy): domain Eukaryota; kingdom Metazoa; phylum Chordata; class Chondrichthyes; order Myliobatiformes; family Dasyatidae; genus Hemitrygon; species Hemitrygon akajei. Next base: position 180,834,274 of record NC_133124.1, on the reverse strand, counting down.
AGAGAGAGAGAGATGCAGTCCCTGATAGTGAGGCACGGGGTCCCAGAGAGAGAGAGAGAGATGCATAGTCTCTGATACAGAGGCACGGGGTCCCAGAGAGAGAGAGAGAGCGATGCAGAATCCCTGATAGAGAGGCACGGGGTCCCAGAGAAAGAGAGAGAGATGCAGAGTCCCTGATAGAGAGGCACGGGGTCCCAGAGAGAGAGAGATGGAGAGTCCCTGATAGAGAGGCACGGGGTCCCAGTGAGAGAGTGAGAGAGAGAGAGAGTGAGAGAGAGAGAGAGATGCAGAGTCCCTGATAGAGAGGCACGGGGTCCCAGAGAGAGAGAGATGCAGAGACCCTGATAGCGAGGCATGGGGTCCCAGAGAGAGAGAGGGAGAGAGAGAGAGAGATGCAGAGTCCCTGATCGAGAGGCTCGGGGTCCCAGAGAGAGAGAGAGAGAGAGAGATGCAGAGTCCCAGATAGGAAGGCACGGAGTCCCAGAAAGAGAGAGAGAGAGAGAGATGCAGAGTCCCAGATAGGAAGGCACGGAGTCCCAGAAAGAGAGAGATGCAGAGTCCCTGATAGAGAGGCATCGGGTCCCAGAGAGAGAGAGAGGCAGATTCCCTGATAGAGAGGCACGGGGTCCCAGAGAGAGAGAGAGAGAGAGAGAGAGAGAGAGATGCAGAGTCCCTGATAGAGAGGCACGGGGTCCCAGAGAGAGAGAGAGAGAGAGAGAGACAGATGCAGACGCTGATAGAGAGGCACGGGGTCCCAGAGAGAGAGAGAGATGGAGATTCCCTGATATAGAGGCACGGGGTCCCAGAGAAAGAGAGAGAGATGCAGAGTCCCTGATAGAGAGGCACGGGGTCCCAGAGAGAGAGAGATGGAGAGTCCCTGAAAGAGAGGCACGGGGTCCCTGTGAGAGAGAGAGAGAGAGAGAGTGATGGAGAGAGAGAGAGAGAGATGCAGAGTCCCTGATAGAGAGGCACGGGGTCCCAGAGAGAGAGAGAGAGAGAGAGATGTAGAGTCCCTGATAGAGAGGCATGGGTTCCCACAGAGAGAGAGAGAGAGAGATACAGCGAGAGAGAGAGAGAGATGTAGAGACCCTGATAGAGAGGCACGGGGTCCCAGAGAGAGAGAGATGCAGAGACCCTGATAGAGAGGCGTGGGGTCCCAGAGAGAGAGAGATGCAGATTCCCTGATAGAGAGGCACGGGGTCCCAGAGAGAGAGAGAGAGAGAGAGAGAGAGAGAGAGATGCAGAATCCCTGATAGAGAGGGTCGGGGTCCCAGAGAGAGAGACAGAGATGTGAGTCCCTGATAGAGAGGCACGGGGTCCCAGAGAGAGAGAGATGCTGAGTCCCTGTTAGAGAGGCACGGGATCCCAGAGAGAGAGAGAGATGCTGAGTCCCTGATAGGAAGGGACGAGGTCCCAGAGAGAGAGAGATGCAGAGTCCCTGATAGAGAGGCACGGGGTCCCTGAGAAAGAGAGAGAGATGCAGAGTCCCTGAAGGAGAGGCACCGGGTCCCAGAGAGAGAGAGAGAGAGAGATGCAGAGTCCCTGATAGGAAGGCACAGAGTCCCAGTAAGAGAGAGATGCAGAGTCCCTGATAGAGAGGCACGGGGTCCCAGAGAAAGAGAGAGAGATGCAGAGTCCCTGATAGAGAGGCACGGGGTCCCAGAGAGAGAGAGATGGAGAGTCCCTGATAGAGAGGCACGGGGGTCCCAGTGAGAGAGAGAGAGAGAGAGAGAGTGAGAGAGAGAGAGAGATGCAGAGTCCCTGATAGAGAGGCACGGGGTCCCAGAGAGAGAGAGATGCAGAGACCCTGATAGCGAGGCATGGGGTCCTAGAGAGAGAGAGAGAGAGAGAGAGAGATGCAGAGTCCCTGATCGAGAGGCACGGGGTCCCAGAGAGAGAGAGAGAGAGAGAGATGCAGAGTCCCAGATAGGAAGGCACGGAGTCCCAGAAAGAGAGAGATGCAGAGTCCCTGATAGAGAGGCATGGGGTCCCAGAGAGAGAGAGATGCAGATTCCCTGATAGAGAGGCACGGGGGTCCCAGAGAGAGAGAGAGAGAGAGAGATGCAGAGTCCCTGATAGAGAGGCACGGGGTCCCAGAGAGAGAGAGAGAGAGAGAGAGACAGATGCAGACGCTGATAGAGAGGCACGGGGTCCCAGAGAGAGAGAGAGATGGAGATTCCCTGATAGAGAGGCACGGGGTCCCAGAGAAAGAGAGAGAGATGCAGAGTCCCTGATAGAGTGGCACGGGGTCCCAGAGAGAGAGAGATGGAGAGTCCCTGAAAGAGAGGCACGGGGTCCCTGTGAGAGAGAGAGAGAGAGAGAGTGATGGAGAGAGAGAGAGAGAGATGCCGAGTCCCTGATAGAGAGGCACGGGGGTCCCAGAGAGAGAGAGAGAGAGAGAGATGCAGAGTCCCTGATAGAGAGGCATGGGGTCCCACAGAGAGAGAGAGAGAGAGATGCAGAGTCCCTGATAGAGAGGCACAGGGTCCAAAGAGAGAGAGAGAGAGATGCAGAGTCCCTGATAGAGAGACACGGGGTCCCAGAGAGAGAGAGAGAGAGAGAGAGATGCAGAGTCACTGATAGAGAGGCACGGGGTCCCAGAGAGAGAGAGAGAGATGCAGAGTCCCTGATAGAGAGGCACGACGTCCCAGAGAGAGAGAGATGCAGAGTCTCTGATAGAGAGGCACGGGGTCCCAGAGAGAGAGAGAGAGAGAGAGAGAGAGAGATGCGGAGACCATGATAGAGAGGCACGGCGTCCCAGAGAGAGAGAGAGATATGCAGAGTCCCTGATAGAGAGGCACGGGGTCCCAGAGAGAGAGAGAGAGGGAGATGCAGAGTCCCTGAAAGAGAGGCACGGGGTCCCAGAGAGAGAGAGAGGGAGAGGCACGGGGTCCCAGAGGAGAGAGAGAGATGCAGTCCCTGATAGTGAGGCACGGGGTCCCAGAGAGAGAGAGAGAGAGATGCATAGTCTCTGATACAGAGGCACGGGGTCCCAGAGAGAGAGAGAGAGCGATGCAGAATCCCTGATAGAGAGGCTCGGGGTCCCAGAGAGAGAGAGAGAGATGTGAGTCCCTGATAGAGAGGCACGGGGTCCCAGAGAGAGAGAGAGAGGGAGATGCAGAGTCCCTGAAAGAGAGGCACGGGGTCCCAGAGAGAGAGAGAGAGATGCAGTCCCTGATAGTGAGGCACGGGGTCCCAGAGAGAGAGAGAGAGATGCATAGTCTCTGATACAGAGGCACGGGGTCCCAGAGAGAGAGAGAGAGCGATGCAGAATCCCTGATAGAGAGGCACGGGGTCCCAGAGAAAGAGAGAGAGATGCAGAGTCCCTGATAGAGAGGCACGGGGTCCCAGAGAGAGAGAGATGGAGAGTCCCTGATAGAGAGGCACGGGGTCCCAGTGAGAGAGTGAGAGAGAGAGAGAGTGAGAGAGAGAGAGAGATGCAGAGTCCCTGATAGAGAGGCACGGGGTCCCAGAGAGAGAGAGATGCAGAGACCCTGATAGCGAGGCATGGGGTCCCAGAGAGAGAGAGGGGAGAGAGAGAGAGAGATGCAGAGTCCCTGATCGAGAGGCTCGGGGTCCCAGAGAGAGAGAGAGAGAGAGAGATGCAGAGTCCCAGATAGGAAGGCACGGAGTCCCAGAAAGAGAGAGAGAGAGAGAGATGCAGAGTCCCAGATAGGAAGGCACGGAGTCCCAGAAAGAGAGAGATGCAGAGTCCCTGATAGAGAGGCATGGGGTCCCAGAGAGAGAGAGAGGCAGATTCCCTGATAGAGAGGCACGGGGTCCCAGAGAGAGAGAGAGAGAGAGAGAGAGAGAGAGAGATGCAGAGTCCCTGATAGAGAGGCACGGGGTCCCAGAGAGAGAGAGAGAGAGAGAGAGACAGATGCAGACGCTGATAGAGAGGCACGGGGTCCCAGAGAGAGAGAGAGATGGAGATTCCCTGATATAGAGGCACGGGGTCCCAGAGAAAGAGAGAGAGATGCAGAGTCCCTGATAGAGAGGCACGGGGTCCCAGAGAGAGAGAGATGGAGAGTCCCTGAAAGAGAGGCACGGGGTCCCTGTGAGAGAGAGAGAGAGAGAGAGTGATGGAGAGAGAGAGAGAGAGATGCAGAGTCCCTGATAGAGAGGCACGGGGTCCCAGAGAGAGAGAGAGAGAGAGAGATGTAGAGTCCCTGATAGAGAGGCATGGGTTCCCACAGAGAGAGAGAGAGAGAGATACAGCGAGAGAGAGAGAGAGATGTAGAGACCCTGATAGAGAGGCACGGGGTCCCAGAGAGAGAGAGATGCAGAGACCCTGATAGAGAGGCGTGGGGTCCCAGAGAGAGAGAGATGCAGATTCCCTGATAGAGAGGCACGGGGTCCCAGAGAGAGAGAGAGAGAGAGAGAGAGAGAGAGAGATGCAGAATCCCTGATAGAGAGGGTCGGGGTCCCAGAGAGAGAGACAGAGATGTGAGTCCCTGATAGAGAGGCACGGGATCCCAGAGAGAGAGAGAGATGCTGAGTCCCTGATAGGAAGGGAAGAGGTCCCAGAGAGAGAGAGATGCAGAGTCCCTGATAGAGAGGCACGGGGTCCCAGAGAGAGAAAGATGCAGAGTCCCTGATAGGAAGGGACGAGGTCCCAGAGAGAGAGAGATGCAGAGTCCCTGATAGAGAGGCACGGGGTCCCTGAGAAAGAGAGAGAGATGCAGAGTCCCTGAAGGAGAGGCACCGGGTCCCAGAGAGAGAGAGAGAGAGAGATGCAGAGTCCCTGATAGGAAGGCACAGAGTCCCAGTAAGAGAGAGATGCAGAGTCCCTGATAGAGAGGCACGGGGTCCCAGAGAAAGAGAGAGAGATGCAGAGTCCCTGATAGAGAGGCACGGGGTCCCAGAGAGAGAGAGATGGAGAGTCCCTGATAGAGAGGCACGGGGTCCCAGTGAGAGAGAGAGAGAGAGAGAGAGTGAGAGAGAGAGAGAGATGCAGAGTCCCTGATAGAGAGGCACGGGGGTCCCAGAGAGAGAGAGATGCAGAGACCCTGATAGCGAGGCATGGGGTCCTAGAGAGAGAGAGAGAGAGAGAGAGAGATGCAGAGTCCCTGATCGAGAGGCACGGGGTCCCAGAGAGAGAGAGAGAGAGAGAGATGCAGAGTCCCAGATAGGAAGGCACGGAGTCCCAGAAAGAGAGAGATGCAGAGTCCCTGATAGAGAGGCATGGGGTCCCAGAGAGAGAGAGATGCAGATTCCCTGATAGAGAGGCACGGGGTCCCAGAGAGAGAGAGAGAGAGAGAGATGCAGAGTCCCTGATAGAGAGGCACGGGGTCCCAGAGAGAGAGAGAGAGAGAGAGAGACAGATGCAGACGCTGATAGAGAGGCACGGGGTCCCAGAGAGAGAGAGAGATGGAGATTCCCTGATAGAGAGGCACGGGGTCCCAGAGAAAGAGAGAGAGATGCAGAGTCCCTGATAGAGTGGCACGGGGTCCCAGAGAGAGAGAGATGGAGAGTCCCTGAAAGAGAGGCACGGGGTCCCTGTGAGAGAGAGAGAGAGAGAGAGTGATGGAGAGAGAGAGAGAGAGATGCCGAGTCCCTGATAGAGAGGCACGGGGTCCCAGAGAGAGAGAGATGCAGAGACCCTGATAGAGAGGCGTGGGGTCCCAGAGAGAGAGAGATGCAGATTCCCTGATAGAGAGGCACGGGGTCCCAGAGAGAGAGAGAGAGAGAGAGAGAGAGAGAGAGAGAGAGAGATGCAGAATCCCTGATAGAGAGGGTCGGGGTCCCAGAGAGAGAGAGAGAGATGCTGAGTCCCTGTTAGAGCGGCACGGGATCCCAGAGAGAGAGAGAGATGCTGAGTCCCTGATAGGAAGGGAAGAGGTCCCAGAGAGAGAGAGATGCAGAGTCCCTGATAGAGAGGCACGGGGTCCCAGAGAGAGAAAGATGCAGAGTCCCTGATAGGAAGGGACGAGGTCCCAGAGAGAGAGAGATGCAGAGTCCCTGATAGAGAGGCACGGGGTCCCTGAGAAAGAGAGAGAGATGCAGAGTCCCTGAAGGAGAGGCACCGGGTCCCAGAGAGAGAGAGAGAGAGAGATGCAGAGTCCCTGATAGGAAGGCACAGAGTCCCAGTAAGAGAGAGATGCAGAGTCCCTGATAGAGAGGCACGGGGTCCCAGAGAAAGAGAGAGAGATGCAGAGTCCCTGATAGAGAGGCACGGGGTCCCAGAGAGAGAGAGATGGAGAGTCCCTGATAGAGAGGCACGGGGTCCCAGTGAGAGAGAGAGAGAGAGAGAGAGTGAGAGAGAGAGAGAGATGCAGAGTCCCTGATAGAGAGGCACGGGGTCCCAGAGAGAGAGAGATGCAGAGACCCTGATAGCGAGGCATGGGGTCCTAGAGAGAGAGAGAGAGAGAGAGAGAGAGATGCAGAGTCCCTGATCGAGAGGCACGGGGTCCCAGAGAGAGAGAGAGAGAGAGAGATGCAGAGTCCCAGATAGGAAGGCACGGAGTCCCAGAAAGAGAGAGATGCAGAGTCCCTGATAGAGAGGCATGGGGTCCCAGAGAGAGAGAGATGCAGATTCCCTGATAGAGAGGCACGGGGTCCCAGAGAGAGAGAGAGAGAGAGATGCAGAGTCCCTGATAGAGAGGCACGGGGTCCCAGAGAGAGAGAGAGAGAGAGAGACAGATGCAGACGCTGATAGAGAGGCACGGGGTCCCAGAGAGAGAGAGAGATGGAGATTCCCTGATAGAGAGGCACGGGGTCCCAGAGAAAGAGAGAGAGATGCAGAGTCCCTGATAGAGTGGCACGGGGTCCCAGAGAGAGAGAGATGGAGAGTCCCTGAAAGAGAGGCACGGGGTCCCTGTGAGAGAGAGAGAGAGAGAGAGTGATGGAGAGAGAGAGAGAGAGATGCCGAGTCCCTGATAGAGAGGCACGGGGTCCCAGAGAGAGAGAGAGAGAGAGAGATGCAGAGTCCCTGATAGAGAGGCATGGGGTCCCACAGAGAGAGAGAGAGAGAGATGCAGAGTCCCTGATAGAGAGGCACAGGGTCCAAAGAGAGAGAGAGAGAGATGCAGAGTCCCTGATAGAGAGACACGGGGTCCCAGAGAGAGAGAGAGAGAGAGAGAGATGCAGAGTCACTGATAGAGAGGCACGGGGTCCCAGAGAGAGAGAGAGAGATGCAGAGTCCCTGATAGAGAGGCACGACGTCCCAGAGAGAGAGAGATGCAGAGTCTCTGATAGAGAGGCACGGGGTCCCAGAGAGAGAGAGAGAGAGAGAGAGAGAGAGAGATGCGGAGACCATGATAGAGAGGCACGGCGTCCCAGAGAGAGAGAGAGATATGCAGAGTCCCTGATAGAGAGGCACGGGGTCCCAGAGAGAGAGAGAGAGGGAGATGCAGAGTCCCTGAAAGAGAGGCACGGGGTCCCAGAGAGAGAGAGAGGGAGAGGCACGGGGTCCCTGAGAAAGAGAGAGAGATGCAGAGTCCCTGAAGGAGAGGCACCGTGTCCCAGAGAGAGAGAGAGAGAGAGAGATGCAGAGTCCCTGATAGGAAGGCACAGAGTCCCAGTAAGAGAGAGATGCAGAGTCCCTGATAGAGAGGCACGGGGTCCCAGAGAAAGAGAGAGAGATGCAGAGTCCCTGATAGAGAGGCACGGGGTCCCAGAGAGAGAGAGAAGGAGAGTCCCTGATAGAGAGGCACGGGGTCCCAGTGAGAGAGTGAGAGAGAGAGAGAGTGAGAGAGAGAGAGAGATGCAGAGTCCCTGATAGAGAGGCACGGGGTCCCAGAGAGAGAGAGAGAGAGAGAGATGTAGAGTCCCTGATAGAGAGGCATGGGTTCCCACAGAGAGAGAGAGAGAGAGATACAGCGAGAGAGAGAGAGAGATGTAGAGACCCTGATAGAGAGGCACGGGGTCCCAGAGAGAGAGAGATGCAGAGACCCTGATAGAGAGGCGTGGGGTCCCAGAGAGAGAGAGATGCAGATTCCCTGATAGAGAGGCACGGGGTCCCAGAGAGAGAGAGAGAGAGAGAGAGAGAGAGAGAGAGATGCAGAATCCCTGATAGAGAGGGTCGGGGTCCCAGAGAGAGAGACAGAGATGTGAGTCCCTGATAGAGAGGCACGGGGTCCCAGAGAGAGAGAGATGCTGAGTCCCTGTTAGAGAGGCACGGGATCCCAGAGAGAGAGAGAGATGCTGAGTCCCTGATAGGAAGGGACGAGGTCCCAGAGAGAGAGAGATGCAGAGTCCCTGATAGAGAGGCACGGGGTCCCTGAGAAAGAGAGAGAGATGCAGAGTCCCTGAAGGAGAGGCACCGGGTCCCAGAGAGAGAGAGAGAGAGAGATGCAGAGTCCCTGATAGGAAGGCACAGAGTCCCAGTAAGAGAGAGATGCAGAGTCCCTGATAGAGAGGCACGGGGTCCCAGAGAAAGAGAGAGAGATGCAGAGTCCCTGATAGAGAGGCACGGGGTCCCAGAGAGAGAGAGATGGAGAGTCCCTGATAGAGAGGCACGGGGTCCCAGTGAGAGAGAGAGAGAGAGAGAGAGTGAGAGAGAGAGAGAGATGCAGAGTCCCTGATAGAGAGGCACGGGGTCCCAGAGAGAGAGAGATGCAGAGACCCTGATAGCGAGGCATGGGGTCCTAGAGAGAGAGAGAGAGAGAGAGAGAGATGCAGAGTCCCAGATAGGAAGGCACGGAGTCCCAGAAAGAGAGAGATGCAGAGTCCCTGATAGAGAGGCATGGGGTCCCAGAGAGAGAGAGATGCAGATTCCCTGATAGAGAGGCACGGGGGTCCCAGAGAGAGAGAGAGAGAGAGAGATGCAGAGTCCCTGATAGAGAGGCACGGGGTCCCAGAGAGAGAGAGAGAGAGAGAGAGACAGATGCAGACGCTGATAGAGAGGCACGGGGTCCCAGAGAGAGAGAGAGATGGAGATTCCCTGATAGAGAGGCACGGGGTCCCAGAGAAAGAGAGAGAGATGCAGAGTCCCTGATAGAGTGGCACGGGGTCCCAGAGAGAGAGAGATGGAGAGTCCCTGAAAGAGAGGCACGGGGTCCCTGTGAGAGAGAGAGAGAGAGAGAGTGATGGAGAGAGAGAGAGAGAGATGCCGAGTCCCTGATAGAGAGGCACGGGGTCCCAGAGAGAGAGAGAGAGAGAGAGATGCAGAGTCCCTGATAGAGAGGCATGGGGTCCCACAGAGAGAGAGAGAGAGAGATGCAGAGTCCCTGATAGAGAGGCACAGGGTCCAAAGAGAGAGAGAGAGAGATGCAGAGTCCCTGATAGAGAGACACGGGGTCCCAGAGAGAGAGAGAGAGAGAGAGAGATGCAGAGTCACTGATAGAGAGGCACGGGGTCCCAGAGAGAGAGAGAGAGATGCAGAGTCCCTGATAGAGAGGCACGACGTCCCAGAGAGAGAGAGATGCAGAGTCTCTGATAGAGAGGCATGGGGTCCCAGAGAGAGAGAGAGAGAGAGAGAGATGCGGAGACCATGATAGAGAGGCACGGCGTCCCAGAGAGAGAGAGAGATATGCAGAGTCCCTGATAGAGAGGCACGGGGTCCCAGAGAGAGAGAGAGAGGGAGATGCAGAGTCCCTGAAAGAGAGGCACGGGGTCCCAGAGAGAGAGAGAGGGAGAGGCACGGGGTCCCAGAGGAGAGAGAGAGATGCAGTCCCTGATAGTGAGGCACGGGGTCCCAGAGAGAGAGAGAGAGAGATGCATAGTCTCTGATACAGAGGCACGGGGTCCCAGAGAGAGAGAGAGAGCGATGCAGAATCCCTGATAGAGAGGCTCGGGGTCCCAGAGAGAGAGAGAGAGATGTGAGTCCCTGATAGAGAGGCACGGGGGTCCCAGAGAGAGAGAGAGAGGGAGATGCAGAGTCCCTGAAAGAGAGGCACGGGGTCCCAGAGAGAGAGAGAGAGATGCAGTCCCTGATAGTGAGGCACGGGGTCCCAGAGAGAGAGAGAGAGATGCATAGTCTCTGATACAGAGGCACGGGGTCCCAGAGAGAGAGAGAGAGCGATGCAGAATCCCTGATAGAGAGGCACGGGGTCCCAGAGAAAGAGAGAGAGATGCAGAGTCCCTGATAGAGAGGCACGGGGTCCCAGAGAGAGAGAGATGGAGAGTCCCTGATAGAGAGGCACGGGGTCCCAGTGAGAGAGTGAGAGAGAGAGAGAGTGAGAGAGAGAGAGAGATGCAGAGTCCCTGATAGAGAGGCACGGGGTCCCAGAGAGAGAGAGATGCAGAGACCCTGATAGCGAGGCATGGGGTCCCAGAGAGAGAGAGGGAGAGAGAGAGAGAGAGATGCAGAGTCCCTGATCGAGAGGCTCGGGGTCCCAGAGAGAGAGAGAGAGAGAGAGATGCAGAGTCCCAGATAGGAAGGCACGGAGTCCCAGAAAGAGAGAGAGAGAGAGAGATGCAGAGTCCCAGATAGGAAGGCACGGAGTCCCAGAAAGAGAGAGATGCAGAGTCCCTGATAGAGAGGCATGGGGTCCCAGAGAGAGAGAGAGGCAGATTCCCTGATAGAGAGGCACGGGGTCCCAGAGAGAGAGAGAGAGAGAGAGAGAGAGAGAGATGCAGAGTCCCTGATAGGAAGGGACGAGGTCCCAGAGAGAGAGAGATGCAGAGTCCCTGATAGAGAGGCACGGGGTCCCTGAGAAAGAGAGAGAGATGCAGAGTCCCTGAAGGAGAGGCACCGGGTCCCAGAGAGAGAGAGAGAGAGAGATGCAGAGTCCCTGATAGGAAGGCACAGAGTCCCAGTAAGAGAGAGATGCAGAGTCCCTGATAGAGAGGCACGGGGTCCCAGAGAAAGAGAGAGAGATGCAGAGTCCCTGATAGAGAGGCACGGGGTCCCAGAGAGAGAGAGATGGAGAGTCCCTGATAGAGAGGCACGGGGTCCCAGTGAGAGAGAGAGAGAGAGAGAGAGAGTGAGAGAGAGAGAGAGATGCAGAGTCCCTGATAGAGAGGCACGGGGTCCCAGAGAGAGAGAGATGCAGAGACCCTGATAGCGAGGCATGGGGTCCTAGAGAGAGAGAGAGAGAGAGAGAGAGAGATGCAGAGTCCCTGATCGAGAGGCACGGGGTCCCAGAGAGAGAGAGAGAGAGAGAGAGAGAGAGAGAGAGAGAGAGAGAGATGCAGAATCCCTGATAGAGAGGGTCGGGGTCCCAGAGAGAGAGAGAGAGATGCTGAGTCCCTGTTAGAGCGGCACGGGATCCCAGAGAGAGAGAGAGATGCTGAGTCCCTGATAGGAAGGGAAGAGGTCCCAGAGAGAGAGAGATGCAGAGTCCCTGATAGAGAGGCACGGGGTCCCAGAGAGAGAAAGATGCAGAGTCCCTGATAGGAAGGGACGAGGTCCCAGAGAGAGAGAGATGCAGAGTCCCTGATAGAGAGGCACGGGGTCCCTGAGAAAGAGAGAGAGATGCAGAGTCCCTGAAGGAGAGGCACCGGGTCCCAGAGAGAGAGAGAGAGAGAGATGCAGAGTCCCTGATAGGAAGGCACAGAGTCCCAGTAAGAGAGAGATGCAGAGTCCCTGATAGAGAGGCACGGGGTCCCAGAGAAAGAGAGAGAGATGCAGAGTCCCTGATAGAGAGGCACGGGGTCCCAGAGAGAGAGAGATGGAGAGTCCCTGATAGAGAGGCACGGGGTCCCAGTGAGAGAGAGAGAGAGAGAGAGAGTGAGAGAGAGAGAGAGATGCAGAGTCCCTGATAGAGAGGCACGGGGTCCCAGAGAGAGAGAGATGCAGAGACCCTGATAGCGAGGCATGGGGTCCTAGAGAGAGAGAGAGAGAGAGAGAGAGAGATGCAGAGTCCCTGATCGAGAGGCACGGGGTCCCAGAGAGAGAGAGAGAGAGAGAGATGCAGAGTCCAGATAGGAAGGCACGGAGTCCCAGAAAGAGAGAGATGCAGAGTCCCTGATAGAGAGGCATGGGGTCCCAGAGAGAGAGAGATGCAGATTCCCTGATAGAGAGGCACGGGGTCCCAGAGAGAGAGAGAGAGAGAGATGCAGAGTCCCTGATAGAGAGGCACGGGGTCCCAGAGAGAGAGAGAGAGAGAGAGACAGATGCAGACGCTGATAGAGAGGCACGGGGTCCCCAGAGAGAGAGAGAGATGGAGATTCCCTGATAGAGAGGCACGGGGTCCCAGAGAAAGAGAGAGAGATGCAGAGTCCCTGATAGAGTGGCACGGGGTCCCAGAGAGAGAGAGAGATGGAGAGTCCCTGAAAGAGAGGCACGGGGTCCCTGTGAGAGAGAGAGAGAGAGAGTGATGAGGAGAGAGAGAGAGAGAGATGCCGAGTCCCTGATAGAGAGGCACGGGGTCCCAGAGAGAGAGAGAGAGAGAGAGAGAGATGCAGAGTCCCTGATAGAGAGGCATGGGGTCCCACAGAGAGAGAGAGAGAGAGATGCAGAGTCCCTGATAGAGAGGCACAGGGTCCAAAGAGAGAGAGAGAGAGATGCAGAGTCCCTGATAGAGAGACACGGGGTCCCAGAGAGAGAGAGAGAGAGAGAGAGATGCAGAGTCACTGATAGAGAGCACGGGGTCCCAGAGAGAGAGAGAGAGATGCAGAGTCCCTGATAGAGAGGCACGACGTCCCAGAGAGAGAGAGATGCAGAGTCTCTGATAGAGAGGCACGGGGTCCCAGAGAGAGAGAGAGAGAGAGAGAGAGAGAGAGATGCGGAGACCATGATAGAGAGGCACGGCGTCCCAGAGAGAGAGAGAGATATGCAGAGTCCCTGATAGAGAGGCACGGGGTCCCAGAGAGAGAGAGAGAGGGAGATGCAGAGTCCCTGAAAGAGAGGCACGGGGTCCCAGAGAGAGAGAGAGGGAGAGGCACGGGGTCCCTGAGAAAGAGAGAGAGATGCAGAGTCCCTGAAGGAGAGGCACCGTGTCCCAGAGAGAGAGAGAGAGAGAGAGATGCAGAGTCCCTGATAGGAAGGCACAGAGTCCCAGTAAGAGAGAGATGCAGAGTCCCTGATAGAGAGGCACGGGGTCCCAGAGAAAGAGAGAGAGATGCAGAGTCCCTGATAGAGAGGCACGGGGTCCCAGAGAGAGAGAGAAGGAGAGTCCCTGATAGAGAGGCACGGGGTCCCCAGTGAGAGAGTGAGAGAGAGAGAGAGTGAGAGAGAGAGAGAGATGCAGAGTCCCTGATAGAGAGGCACGGGTCCCAGAGAGAGAGAGAGAGAGAGAGATGTAGAGTCCCTGATAGAGAGGCATGGGTTCCCACAGAGAGAGAGAGAGAGAGATACAGCGAGAGAGAGAGAGAGATGTAGAGACCCTGATAGAGAGGCACGGGGTCCCAGAGAGAGAGAGATGCAGAGACCCTGATAGAGAGGCGTGGGGTCCCAGAGAGAGAGAGATGCAGATTCCCTGATAGAGAGGCACGGGGTCCCAGAGAGAGAGAGAGAGAGAGAGAGAGAGAGAGAGAGATGCAGAATCCCTGATAGAGAGGGTCGGGGTCCCAGAGAGAGAGACAGAGATGTGAGTCCCTGATAGAGAGGCACGGGGTCCCAGAGAGAGAGATGCTGAGTCCCTGTTAGAGAGGCACGGGATCCCAGAGAGAGAGAGAGATGCTGAGTCCCTGATAGGAAGGGACGAGGTCCCAGAGAGAGAGAGATGCAGAGTCCCTGATAGAGAGGCACGGGGTCCCTGAGAAAGAGAGAGAGATGCAGAGTCCCTGAAGGAGAGGCACCGGTCCCAGAGAGAGAGACAGAGAGAGATGCAGAGTCCCTGATAGGAAGGCACAGAGTCCCAGTAAGAGAGAGATGCAGAGTCCCTGATAGAGAGGCACGGGGTCCCAGAGAAAGAGAGAGAGATGCAGAGTCCCTGATAGAGAGGCACGGGTCCCAGAGAGAGAGAGATGGAGAGTCCCTGATAGAGAGGCACGGGGGTCCCAGTGAGAGAGAGAGAGAGAGAGAGAGTGAGAGAGAGAGAGATGCAGAGTCCCTGATAGAGAGGCACGGGGGTCCCAGAGAGAGAGAGATGCAGAGACCCTGATAGCGAGGCATGGGGTCCTAGAGAGAGAGAGAGAGAGAGAGAGAGATGCAGAGTCCCTGATCGAGAGGCACGGGGTCCCAGAGAGAGAGAGAGAGAGAGAGATGCAGAGTCCCAGATAGGAAGGCACGGAGTCCCAGAAAGAGAGAGATGCAGAGTCCCTGATAGAGAGGCATGGGGTCCCAGAGAGAGAGAGATGCAGATTCCCTGATAGAGAAGGCACGGGGTCCCAGAGAGAGAGAGAGAGAGAGAGATGCAGAGTCCCTGATAGAGAGGCACGGGGTCCCAGAGAGAGAGAGAGAGAGAGAGAGACAGATGCAGACGCTGATAGAGAGGCACGGGGTCCCAGAGAGAGAGAGAGATGGAGATTCCCTGATAGAGAGGCACGGGGTCCCAGAGAAAGAGAGAGAGATGCAGAGTCCCTGATAGAGTGGCACGGGGTCCCAGAGAGAGAGAGATGGAGAGTCCCTGAAAGAGAGGCACGGGGTCCCTGTGAGAGAGAGAGAGAGAGAGAGTGATGGAGAGAGAGAGAGAGAGATGCGAGTCCCTGATAGAGAGGCACGGGGTCCCAGAGAGAGAGAGAGAGAGAGATGCAGAGTCCCTGATAGAGAGGCATGGGGTCCCACAGAGAGAGAGAGAGAGAGATGCAGAGTCCCTGATAGAGAGGCACAGGGTCCAAAGAGAGAGAGAGAGAGATGCAGAGTCCCTGATAGAGAGACACGGGGTCCCAGAGAGAGAGAGAGAGAGAGAGAGATGCAGAGTCACTGATAGAGAGGCACGGGGTCCCAGAGAGAGAGAGAGAGATGCAGAGTCCCTGATAGAGAGGCACGACGTCCCAGAGAGAGAGAGATGCAGAGTCTCTGATAGAGAGGCACGGGGTCCCAGAGAGAGAGAGAGAGAGAGAGAGAGAGAGATGCGGAGACCATGATAGAGAGGCACGGCGTCCCAGAGAGAGAGAGAGATATGCAGAGTCCCTGATAGAGAGGCACGGGGTCCCAGAGAGAGAGAGAGAGGAGATGCAGAGTCCCTGAAAGAGAGGCACGGGGTCCCAGAGAGAGAGAGAGGGAGAGGCACGGGGTCCCAGAGGAGAGAGAGAGATGCAGTCCCTGATAGTGAGGCACGGGGTCCCAGAGAGAGAGAGAGAGAGATGCATAGTCTCTGATACAGAGGCCGGGGTCCCAGAGAGAGAGAGAGAGCGATGCAGAATCCCTGATAGAGAGGCTCGGGGTCCCAGAGAGAGAGAGAGAGATGTGAGTCCCTGATAGAGAGGCACGGGGTCCCAGAGAGAGAGAGAGAGGGAGATGCAGAGTCCCTGAAAGAGAGGCACGGGGTCCCAGAGAGAGAGAGAGATGCAGTCCCTGATAGTGAGGCACGGGGTCCCAGAGAGAGAGAGAGAGATGCATAGTCTCTGATACAGAGGCACGGGGTCCCAGAGAGAGAGAGAGAGCGATGCAGAATCCCTGATAGAGAGGCACGGGGTCCCAGAGAAAGAGAGAGAGATGCAGAGTCCCTGATAGAGAGGCACGGGGGTCCCAGAGAGAGAGAGATGGAGAGTCCCTGATAGAGAGGCACGGGGTCCCAGTGAGAGAGTGAGAGAGAGAGAGAGTGAGAGAGAGAGAGAGATGCAGAGTCCCTGATAGAGAGGCACGGGGTCCCAGAGAGAGAGAGATGCAGAGACCCTGATAGCGAGGCATGGGGTCCCAGAGAGAGAGAGGGAGAGAGAGAGAGAGATGCAGAGTCCCTGATCGAGAGGCTCGGGGTCCCAGAGAGAGAGAGAGAGAGAGAGATGCAGAGTCCCAGATAGGAAGGCACGGAGTCCCAGAAAGAGAGAGAGAGAGAGAGATGCAGAGTCCCAGATAGGAAGGCACGGAGTCCCAGAAAGAGAGAGATGCAGAGTCCCTGATAGAGAGGCATGGGGTCCCAGAGAGAGAGAGAGGCAGATTCCCTGATAGAGAGGCACGGGGTCCCAGAGAGAAGAGAGAGAGAGAGAGAGAGAGAGAGATGCAGAGTCCCTGATAGGAAGGGACGAGGTCCCCGAGAGAGAGAGATGCAGAGTCCCTGATAGAGAGGCACGGGGTCCCTGAGAAAGAGAGAGAGATGCAGAGTCCCTGAAGGAGAGGCACCGGGTCCCAGAGAGAGAGAGAGAGAGATGCAGAGTCCCTGATAGGAAGGCACAGAGTCCCAGTAAGAGAGAGATGCAGAGTCCCTGATAGAGAGGCACGGGGTCCCAGAGAAAGAGAGAGGAGATGCAGAGTCCCTGATAGAGAGGCACGGGGTCCCAGAGAGAGAGAGAAGGAGAGTCCCTGATAGAGAGGCACGGGGTCCCAGTGAGAGAGTGAGAGAGAGAGAGAGTGAGAGAGAGAGAGAGATGCAGAGTCCCTGATAGAGAGGCACGGGGTCCCAGAGAGAGAGAGAGAGAGAGAGATGTAGAGTCCCTGATAGAGAGGCATGGGTTCCCACAGAGAGAGAGAGAGAGAGATACAGCGAGAGAGAGAGAGAGATGTAGAGACCCTGATAGAGAGGCACGGGGTCCCAGAGAGAGAGAGATGCAGAGACCCTGATAGAGAGGCGTGGGGTCCCAGAGAGAGAGAGATGCAGATTCCCTGATAGAGAGGCACGGGGTCCCAGAGAGAGAGAGAGAGAGAGAGAGAGAGAGAGAGAGATGCAGAATCCCTGATAGAGAGGGTCGGGGTCCCAGAGAGAGAGACAGAGATGTGAGTCCCTGATAGAGAGGCACGGGGTCCCAGAGAGAGAGAGATGCTGAGTCCCTGTTAGAGAGGCACGGGATCCCAGAGAGAGAGAGAGATGCTGAGTCCCTGATAGGAAGGGACGAGGTCCCAGAGAGAGAGAGATGCAGAGTCCCTGATAGAGAGGCACGGGGTCCCTGAGAAAGAGAGAGAGATGCAGAGTCCCTGAAGGAGAGGCACCGGGTCCCAGAGAGAGAGACAGAGAGAGATGCAGAGTCCCTGATAGGAAGGCACAGAGTCCCAGTAAGAGAGAGATGCAGAGTCCCTGATAGAGAGGCACGGGGTCCCAGAGAAAGAGAGAGAGATGCAGAGTCCCTGATAGAGAGGCACGGGGTCCCAGAGAGAGAGAGATGGAGAGTCCCTGATAGAGAGGCACGGGGTCCCAGTGAGAGAGAGAGAGAGAGAGAGAGTGAGAGAGAGAGAGAGATGCAGAGTCCCTGATAGAGAGGCACGGGGTCCCAGAGAGAGAGAGATGCAGAGACCCTGATAGCGAGGCATGGGGTCCTAGAGAGAGAGAGAGAGAGAGAGAGAGATGCAGAGTCCCTGATCGAGAGGCACGGGGGTCCCAGAGAGAGAGAGAGAGAGAGAGATGCAGAGTCCCAGATAGGAAGGCACGGAGTCCCAGAAAGAGAGAGATGCAGAGTCCCTGATAGAGAGGCATGGGGTCCCAGAGAGAGAGAGATGCAGATTCCCTGATAGAGAGGCACGGGGTCCCAGAGAGAGAGAGAGAGAGAGAGATGCAGAGTCCCTGATAGAGAGGCACGGGGTCCCAGAGAGAGAGAGAGAGAGAGAGAGACAGATGCAGACGCTGATAGAGAGGCACGGGGTCCCAGAGAGAGAGAGAGATGGAGATTCCCTGATAGAGAGGCACGGGGTCCCAGAGAAAGAGAGAGAGATGCAGAGTCCCTGATAGAGTGGCACGGGGTCCCAGAGAGAGAGAGATGGAGAGTCCCTGAAAGAGAGGCACGGGGTCCCTGTGAGAGAGAGAGAGAGAGAGAGTGATGGAGAGAGAGAGAGAGAGATGCCGAGTCCCTGATAGAGAGGCACGGGGTCCCAGAGAGAGAGAGAGAGAGAGAGATGCAGAGTCCCTGATAGAGAGGCATGGGGTCCCACAGAGAGAGAGAGAGAGAGATGCAGAGTCCCTGATAGAGAGGCACAGGGTCCAAAGAGAGAGAGAGAGAGATGCAGAGTCCCTGATAGAGAGACACGGGGTCCCAGAGAGAGAGAGAGAGAGAGAGAGATGCAGAGTCACTGATAGAGAGGCACGGGGTCCCAGAGAGAGAGAGAGAGATGCAGAGTCCCTGATAGAGAGGCACGACGTCCCAGAGAGAGAGAGATGCAGAGTCTCTGATAGAGAGGCACGGGGTCCCAGAGAGAGAGAGAGAGAGAGAGAGAGAGAGATGCGGAGACCATGATAGAGAGGCACGGCGTCCCAGAGAGAGAGAGAGATATGCAGAGTCCCTGATAGAGAGGCACGGGGTCCCAGAGAGAGAGAGAGAGGGAGATGCAGAGTCCCTGAAAGAGAGGCACGGGGTCCCAGAGAGAGAGAGAGGGAGAGGCACGGGGTCCCAGAGGAGAGAGAGAGATGCAGTCCCTGATAGTGAGGCACGGGGTCCCAGAGAGAGAGAGAGAGAGATGCATAGTCTCTGATACAGAGGCACGGGGTCCCAGAGAGAGAGAGAGAGCGATGCAGAATCCCTGATAGAGAGGCTCGGGGTCCCAGAGAGAGAGAGAGAGATGTGAGTCCCTGATAGAGAGGCACGGGGTCCCAGAGAGAGAGAGAGAGGGAGATGCAGAGTCCCTGAAAGAGAGGCACGGGGTCCCAGAGAGAGAGAGAGAGATGCAGTCCCTGATAGTGAGGCACGGGGTCCCAGAGAGAGAGAGAGAGATGCATAGTCTCTGATACAGAGGCACGGGGTCCCAGAGAGAGAGAGAGAGCGATGCAGAATCCCTGATAGAGAGGCACGGGGTCCCAGAGAAAGAGAGAGAGATGCAGAGTCCCTGATAGAGAGGCACGGGGTCCCAGAGAGAGAGAGATGGAGAGTCCCTGATAGAGAGGCACGGGGTCCCAGTGAGAGAGTGAGAGAGAGAGAGAGTGAGAGAGAGAGAGAGATGCAGAGTCCCTGATAGAGAGGCACGGGGGTCCCAGAGAGAGAGAGATGCAGAGACCCTGATAGCGAGGCATGGGGTCCCAGAGAGAGAGAGGGAGAGAGAGAGAGAGATGCAGAGTCCCTGATCGAGAGGCTCGGGGTCCCAGAGAGAGAGAGAGAGAGAGAGATGCAGAGTCCCAGATAGGAAGGCACGGAGTCCCAGAAAGAGAGAGAGAGAGAGAGATGCAGAGTCCCAGATAGGAAGGCACGGAGTCCCAGAAAGAGAGAGATGCAGAGTCCCTGATAGAGAGGCATGGGGTCCCAGAGAGAGAGAGAGGCAGATTCCCTGATAGAGAGGCACGGGGTCCCAGAGAGAGAGAGAGAGAGAGAGAGAGAGAGAGATGCAGAGTCCCTGATAGGAAGGGACGAGGTCCCAGAGAGAGAGAGATGCAGAGTCCCTGATAGAGAGGCACGGGGTCCCTGAGAAAGAGAGAGAGATGCAGAGTCCCTGAAGGAGAGGCACCGGGTCCCAGAGAGAGAGAGAGAGAGAGATGCAGAGTCCCTGATAGGAAGGCACAGAGTCCCAGTAAGAGAGAGATGCAGAGTCCCTGATAGAGAGGCACGGGGTCCCAGAGAAAGAGAGAGAGATGCAGAGTCCCTGATAGAGAGGCACGGGGTCCCAGAGAGAGAGAGATGGAGAGTCCCTGATAGAGAGGCACGGGGTCCCAGTGAGAGAGAGAGAGAGAGAGAGAGTGAGAGAGAGAGAGAGATGCAGAGTCCCTGATAGAGAGGCACGGGGTCCCAGAGAGAGAGAGATGCAGAGACCCTGATAGCGAGGCATGGGGTCCTAGAGAGAGAGAGAGAGAGAGAGAGAGAGATGCAGAGTCCCTGATCGAGAGGCACGGGGTCCCAGAGAGAGAGAGAGAGAGAGAGATGCAGAGTCCCAGATAGGAAGGCACGGAGTCCCAGAAAGAGAGAGATGCAGAGTCCCTGATAGAGAGGCATGGGGTCCCAGAGAGAGAGAGATGCAGATTCCCTGATAGAGAGGCACGGGGTCCCAGAGAGAGAGAGAGAGAGAGATGCAGAGTCCCTGATAGAGAGGCACGGGGTCCCAGAGAGAGAGAGAGAGAGAGAGACAGATGCAGACGCTGATAGAGAGGCACGGGGTCCCAGAGAGAGAGAGAGATGGAGATTCCCTGATAGAGAGGCACGGGGTCCCAGAGAAAGAGAGAGAGATGCAGAGTCCCTGATAGAGTGGCACGGGGGTCCCAGAGAGAGAGAGATGGAGAGTCCCTGAAAGAGAGGCACGGGGTCCCTGTGAGAGAGAGAGAGAGAGAGAGTGATGGAGAGAGAGAGAGAGAGATGCCGAGTCCCTGATAGAGAGGCACGGGGTCCCAGAGAGAGAGAGAGAGAGAGAGATGCAGAGTCCCTGATAGAGAGGCATGGGGTCCCACAGAGAGAGAGAGAGAGAGATGCAGAGTCCCTGATAGAGAGGCACAGGGTCCAAAGAGAGAGAGAGAGAGATGCAGAGTCCCTGATAGAGAGACACGGGGTCCCAGAGAGAGAGAGAGAGAGAGAGAGATGCAGAGTCACTGATAGAGAGGCACGGGGTCCCAGAGAGAGAGAGAGAGATGCAGAGTCCCTGATAGAGAGGCACGACGTCCCAGAGAGAGAGAGATGCAGAGTCTCTGATAGAGAGGCACGGGGTCCCAGAGAGAGAGAGAGAGAGAGAGAGAGAGAGAGATGCGGAGACCATGATAGAGAGGCACGGCGTCCCAGAGAGAGAGAGAGATATGCAGAGTCCCTGATAGAGAGGCACGGGGTCCCAGAGAGAGAGAGAGAGGGAGATGCAGAGTCCCTGAAAGAGAGGCACGGGGTCCCAGAGAGAGAGAGAGGGAGAGGCACGGGGTCCCTGAGAAAGAGAGAGAGATGCAGAGTCCCTGAAGGAGAGGCACCGTGTCCCAGAGAGAGAGAGAGAGAGAGAGATGCAGAGTCCCTGATAGGAAGGCACAGAGTCCCAGTAAGAGAGAGATGCAGAGTCCCTGATAGAGAGGCACGGGGTCCCAGAGAAAGAGAGAGAGATGCAGAGTCCCTGATAGAGAGGCACGGGGTCCCAGAGAGAGAGAGAAGGAGAGTCCCTGATAGAGAGGCACGGGGTCCCAGTGAGAGAGTGAGAGAGAGAGAGAGTGAGAGAGAGAGAGAG
Source organism: Hemitrygon akajei (assembly GCF_048418815.1). Classification (NCBI taxonomy): domain Eukaryota; kingdom Metazoa; phylum Chordata; class Chondrichthyes; order Myliobatiformes; family Dasyatidae; genus Hemitrygon; species Hemitrygon akajei. The sequence continues at coordinate 180,813,306 of NC_133124.1, read as the reverse complement.
ATGCAGAGTCCCTGATAGAGAGGCACGGGGGTCCCAGAGAGAGAGAGAGAGAGAGAGATGTAGAGTCCCTGATAGAGAGGCATGGGTTCCCACAGAGAGAGAGAGAGAGAGATACAGCGAGAGAGAGAGAGAGATGTAGAGACCCTGATAGAGAGGCACGGGGTCCCAGAGAGAGAGAGATGCAGAGACCCTGATAGAGAGGCGTGGGGTCCCAGAGAGAGAGAGATGCAGATTCCCTGATAGAGAGGCACGGGGTCCCAGAGAGAGAGAGAGAGAGAGAGAGAGAGAGAGAGAGATGCAGAATCCCTGATAGAGAGGGTCGGGGTCCCAGAGAGAGAGACAGAGATGTGAGTCCCTGATAGAGAGGCACGGGGTCCCAGAGAGAGAGAGATGCTGAGTCCCTGTTAGAGAGGCACGGGATCCCAGAGAGAGAGAGAGATGCTGAGTCCCTGATAGGAAGGGACGAGGTCCCAGAGAGAGAGAGATGCAGAGTCCCTGATAGAGAGGCACGGGGTCCCTGAGAAAGAGAGAGAGATGCAGAGTCCCTGAAGGAGAGGCACCGGGTCCCAGAGAGAGAGAGAGAGAGAGATGCAGAGTCCCTGATAGGAAGGCACAGAGTCCCAGTAAGAGAGAGATGCAGAGTCCCTGATAGAGAGGCACGGGGTCCCAGAGAAAGAGAGAGAGATGCAGAGTCCCTGATAGAGAGGCACGGGGTCCCAGAGAGAGAGAGATGGAGAGTCCCTGATAGAGAGGCACGGGGTCCCAGTGAGAGAGAGAGAGAGAGAGAGAGTGAGAGAGAGAGAGAGATGCAGAGTCCCTGATAGAGAGGCACGGGGTCCCAGAGAGAGAGAGATGCAGAGACCCTGATAGCGAGGCATGGGGTCCTAGAGAGAGAGAGAGAGAGAGAGAGAGATGCAGAGTCCCTGATCGAGAGGCACGGGGTCCCAGAGAGAGAGAGAGAGAGAGAGAGATGCAGAGTCCCAGATAGGAAGGCACGGAGTCCCAGAAAGAGAGAGATGCAGAGTCCCTGATAGAGAGGCATGGGGTCCCAGAGAGAGAGAGATGCAGATTCCCTGATAGAGAGGCACGGGGTCCCAGAGAGAGAGAGAGAGAGAGAGATGCAGAGTCCCTGATAGAGAGGCACGGGGTCCCAGAGAGAGAGAGAGAGAGAGAGAGACAGATGCAGACGCTGATAGAGAGGCACGGGGTCCCAGAGAGAGAGAGAGATGGAGATTCCCTGATAGAGAGGCACGGGGTCCCAGAGAAAGAGAGAGAGATGCAGAGTCCCTGATAGAGTGGCACGGGGTCCCAGAGAGAGAGAGATGGAGAGTCCCTGAAAGAGAGGCACGGGGTCCCTGTGAGAGAGAGAGAGAGAGAGAGTGATGGAGAGAGAGAGAGAGAGATGCCGAGTCCCTGATAGAGAGGCACGGGGTCCCAGAGAGAGAGAGAGAGAGAGAGATGCAGAGTCCCTGATAGAGAGGCATGGGGTCCCACAGAGAGAGAGAGAGAGAGATGCAGAGTCCCTGATAGAGAGGCACAGGGTCCAAAGAGAGAGAGAGAGAGATGCAGAGTCCCTGATAGAGAGACACGGGGTCCCAGAGAGAGAGAGAGAGAGAGAGAGATGCAGAGTCACTGATAGAGAGGCACGGGGTCCCAGAGAGAGAGAGAGAGATGCAGAGTCCCTGATAGAGAGGCACGACGTCCCAGAGAGAGAGAGATGCAGAGTCTCTGATAGAGAGGCACGGGGTCCCAGAGAGAGAGAGAGAGAGAGAGAGAGAGAGAGATGCGGAGACCATGATAGAGAGGCACGGCGTCCCAGAGAGAGAGAGAGATATGCAGAGTCCCTGATAGAGAGGCACGGGGGTCCCAGAGAGAGAGAGAGAGGGAGATGCAGAGTCCCTGAAAGAGAGGCACGGGGTCCCAGAGAGAGAGAGAGGGAGAGGCACGGGGTCCCAGAGGAGAGAGAGAGATGCAGTCCCTGATAGTGAGGCACGGGGTCCCAGAGAGAGAGAGAGAGAGATGCATAGTCTCTGATGCAGAGGCACGGGGTCCCAGAGAGAGAGAGAGAGCGATGCAGAATCCCTGATAGAGAGGCTCGGGGTCCCAGAGAGAGAGAGAGAGATGTGAGTCCCTGATAGAGAGGCACGGGGTCCCAGAGAGAGAGAGAGAGGGAGATGCAGAGTCCCTGAAAGAGAGGCACGGGGTCCCAGAGAGAGAGAGAGAGATGCAGTCCCTGATAGTGAGGCACGGGGTCCCAGAGAGAGAGAGAGAGATGCATAGTCTCTGATACAGAGGCACGGGGTCCCAGAGAGAGAGAGAGAGCGATGCAGAATCCCTGATAGAGAGGCACGGGGTCCCAGAGAAAGAGAGAGAGATGCAGAGTCCCTGATAGAGAGGCACGGGGTCCCAGAGAGAGAGAGATGGAGAGTCCCTGATAGAGAGGCACGGGGTCCCAGTGAGAGAGTGAGAGAGAGAGAGAGTGAGAGAGAGAGAGAGATGCAGAGTCCCTGATAGAGAGGCACGGGGTCCCAGAGAGAGAGAGATGCAGAGACCCTGATAGCGAGGCATGGGGTCCCAGAGAGAGAGAGGGAGAGAGAGAGAGAGATGCAGAGTCCCTGATCGAGAGGCTCGGGGTCCCAGAGAGAGAGAGAGAGAGAGAGATGCAGAGTCCCAGATAGGAAGGCACGGAGTCCCAGAAAGAGAGAGAGAGAGAGAGATGCAGAGTCCCAGATAGGAAGGCACGGAGTCCCAGAAAGAGAGAGATGCAGAGTCCCTGATAGAGAGGCATGGGGTCCCAGAGAGAGAGAGAGGCAGATTCCCTGATAGAGAGGCACGGGGTCCCAGAGAGAGAGAGAGAGAGAGAGAGAGAGAGAGATGCAGAGTCCCTGATAGAGAGGCACGGGGTCCCAGAGAGAGAGAGAGAGAGAGAGAGACAGATGCAGACGCTGATAGAGAGGCACGGGGTCCCAGAGAGAGAGAGAGAGGGAGATGCAGAGTCCCTGAAAGAGAGGCACGGGGTCCCAGAGAGAGAGAGAGAGATGCAGTCCCTGATAGTGAGGCACGGGGTCCCAGAGAGAGAGAGAGAGATGCATAGTCTCTGATACAGAGGCACGGGGTCCCAGAGAGAGAGAGAGAGCGATGCAGAATCCCTGATAGAGAGGCACGGGGTCCCAGAGAAAGAGAGAGAGATGCAGAGTCCCTGATAGAGAGGCACGGGGTCCCAGAGAGAGAGAGATGGAGAGTCCCTGATAGAGAGGCACGGGGTCCCAGTGAGAGAGTGAGAGAGAGAGAGAGTGAGAGAGAGAGAGAGATGCAGAGTCCCTGATAGAGAGGCACGGGGTCCCAGAGAGAGAGAGATGCAGAGACCCTGATAGCGAGGCATGGGGTCCCAGAGAGAGAGAGGGAGAGAGAGAGAGAGATGCAGAGTCCCTGATCGAGAGGCTCGGGGTCCCAGAGAGAGAGAGAGAGAGAGAGATGCAGAGTCCCAGATAGGAAGGCACGGAGTCCCAGAAAGAGAGAGAGAGAGAGAGATGCAGAGTCCCAGATAGGAAGGCACGGAGTCCCAGAAAGAGAGAGATGCAGAGTCCCTGATAGAGAGGCATGGGGTCCCAGAGAGAGAGAGAGGCAGATTCCCTGATAGAGAGGCACGGGGTCCCAGAGAGAGAGAGAGAGAGAGAGAGAGAGAGAGAGAGAGATGCAGAGTCCCTGATAGAGAGGCACGGGGTCCCAGAGAGAGAGAGAGAGAGAGAGACAGATGCAGACGCTGATAGAGAGGCACGGGGTCCCAGAGAGAGAGAGAGATGGAGATTCCCTGATATAGAGGCACGGGGTCCCAGAGAAAGAGAGAGAGATGCAGAGTCCCTGATAGAGAGGCACGGGGTCCCAGAGAGAGAGAGATGGAGAGTCCCTGAAAGAGAGGCACGGGGTCCCTGTGAGAGAGAGAGAGAGAGAGAGTGATGGAGAGAGAGAGAGAGAGATGCAGAGTCCCTGATAGAGAGGCACGGGGTCCCAGAGAGAGAGAGAGAGAGAGAGATGTAGAGTCCCTGATAGAGAGGCATGGGTTCCCACAGAGAGAGAGAGAGAGAGATACAGCGAGAGAGAGAGAGAGATGTAGAGACCCTGATAGAGAGGCACGGGGTCCCAGAGAGAGAGAGATGCAGAGACCCTGATAGAGAGGCGTGGGGTCCCAGAGAGAGAGAGATGCAGATTCCCTGATAGAGAGGCACGGGGTCCCAGAGAGAGAGAGAGAGAGAGAGAGAGAGAGAGAGATGCAGAATCCCTGATAGAGAGGGTCGGGGTCCCAGAGAGAGAGACAGAGATGTGAGTCCCTGATAGAGAGGCACGGGGTCCCAGAGAGAGAGAGAGATGCTGAGTCCCTGATAGGAAGGGAAGAGGTCCCAGAGAGAGAGAGATGCAGAGTCCCTGATAGAGAGGCACGGGGTCCCAGAGAGAGAAAGATGCAGAGTCCCTGATAGGAAGGGACGAGGTCCCAGAGAGAGAGAGATGCAGAGTCCCTGATAGAGAGGCACGGGGTCCCTGAGAAAGAGAGAGAGATGCAGAGTCCCTGAAGGAGAGGCACCGGGTCCCAGAGAGAGAGAGAGAGAGAGATGCAGAGTCCCTGATAGGAAGGCACAGAGTCCCAGTAAGAGAGAGATGCAGAGTCCCTGATAGAGAGGCACGGGGTCCCAGAGAAAGAGAGAGAGATGCAGAGTCCCTGATAGAGAGGCACGGGGTCCCAGAGAGAGAGAGATGGAGAGTCCCTGATAGAGAGGCACGGGGTCCCAGTGAGAGAGAGAGAGAGAGAGAGAGTGAGAGAGAGAGAGAGATGCAGAGTCCCTGATAGAGAGGCACGGGGGTCCCAGAGAGAGAGAGATGCAGAGACCCTGATAGCGAGGCATGGGGTCCTAGAGAGAGAGAGAGAGAGAGAGAGAGATGCAGAGTCCCTGATCGAGAGGCACGGGGTCCCAGAGAGAGAGAGAGAGAGAGAGATGCAGAGTCCCAGATAGGAAGGCACGGAGTCCCAGAAAGAGAGAGATGCAGAGTCCCTGATAGAGAGGCATGGGGTCCCAGAGAGAGAGAGATGCAGATTCCCTGATAGAGAGGCACGGGGTCCCAGAGAGAGAGAGAGAGAGAGAGATGCAGAGTCCCTGATAGAGAGGCACGGGGTCCCAGAGAGAGAGAGAGAGAGAGAGAGACAGATGCAGACGCTGATAGAGAGGCACGGGGTCCCAGAGAGAGAGAGAGATGGAGATTCCCTGATAGAGAGGCACGGGGTCCCAGAGAAAGAGAGAGAGATGCAGAGTCCCTGATAGAGTGGCACGGGGTCCCAGAGAGAGAGAGATGGAGAGTCCCTGAAAGAGAGGCACGGGGTCCCTGTGAGAGAGAGAGAGAGAGAGAGTGATGGAGAGAGAGAGAGAGAGATGCCGAGTCCCTGATAGAGAGGCACGGGGTCCCAGAGAGAGAGAGATGCAGAGACCCTGATAGAGAGGCGTGGGGTCCCAGAGAGAGAGAGATGCAGATTCCCTGATAGAGAGGCACGGGGTCCCAGAGAGAGAGAGAGAGAGAGAGAGAGAGAGAGAGAGAGAGATGCAGAATCCCTGATAGAGAGGGTCGGGGTCCCAGAGAGAGAGAGAGATGCTGAGTCCCTGATAGGAAGGGAAGAGGTCCCAGAGAGAGAGAGATGCAGAGTCCCTGATAGAGAGGCACGGGGTCCCAGAGAGAGAAAGATGCAGAGTCCCTGATAGGAAGGGACGAGGTCCCAGAGAGAGAGAGATGCAGAGTCCCTGATAGAGAGGCACGGGGTCCCTGAGAAAGAGAGAGAGATGCAGAGTCCCTGATAGAGAGGCACGGGGTCCCAGAGAGAGAGAGAGATGCTGAGTCCCTGTTAGAGAGGCACGGGATCCCAGAGAGAGAGAGAGATGCTGAGTCCCTGATAGGAAGGGAAGAGGTCCCAGAGAGAGAGAGATGCAGAGTCCCTGATAGAGAGGCACGGGGTCCCAGAGAGAGAAAGATGCAGAGTCCCTGATAGGAAGGGACGAGGTCCCAGAGAGAGAGAGATGCAGAGTCCCTGATAGAGAGGCACGGGGTCCCTGAGAAAGAGAGAGAGATGCAAAGTCCCTGAAGGAGAGGCACCGGGTCCCAGAGAGAGAGAGAGAGAGAGATGCAGAGTCCCTGATAGGAAGGCACAGAGTCCCAGTAAGAGAGAGATGCAGAGTCCCTGATAGAGAGGCACGGGGTCCCAGAGAAAGAGAGAGAGATGCAGAGTCCCTGATAGAGAGGCACGGGGTCCCAGAGAGAGAGAGATGGAGAGTCCCTGATAGAGAGGCACGGGGTCCCAGTGAGAGAGAGAGAGAGAGAGAGAGTGAGAGAGAGAGAGAGATGCAGAGTCCCTGATAGAGAGACACGGGGTCCCAGAGAGAGAGAGATGCAGAGACCCTGATAGCGAGGCATGGGGTCCTAGAGAGAGAGAGAGAGAGAGAGAGAGAGATGCAGAGTCCCTGATCGAGAGGCACGGGGTCCCAGAGAGAGAGAGAGAGAGAGAGATGCAGAGTCCCAGATAGGAAGGCACGGAGTCCCAGAAAGAGAGAGATGCAGAGTCCCTGATAGAGAGGCATGGGGTCCCAGAGAGAGAGAGATGCAGATTCCCTGATAGAGAGGCACGGGGTCCCAGAGAGAGAGAGAGAGAGAGATGCAGAGTCCCTGATAGAGAGGCACGGGGTCCCAGAGAGAGAGAGAGAGAGAGAGACAGATGCAGACGCTGATAGAGAGGCACGGGGTCCCAGAGAGAGAGAGAGATGGAGATTCCCTGATAGAGAGGCACGGGGTCCCAGAGAAAGAGAGAGAGATGCAGAGTCCCTGATAGAGTGGCACGGGGTCCCAGAGAGAGAGAGATGGAGAGTCCCTGAAAGAGAGGCACGGGGTCCCTGTGAGAGAGAGAGAGAGAGAGAGTGATGGAGAGAGAGAGAGAGAGATGCCGAGTCCCTGATAGAGAGGCACGGGGTCCCAGAGAGAGAGAGAGAGAGAGAGATGCAGAGTCCCTGATAGAGAGGCATGGGGTCCCACAGAGAGAGAGAGAGAGAGATGCAGAGTCCCTGATAGAGAGGCACAGGGTCCAAAGAGAGAGAGAGAGAGATGCAGAGTCCCTGATAGAGAGACACGGGGTCCCAGAGAGAGAGAGAGAGAGAGAGAGATGCAGAGTCACTGATAGAGAGGCACGGGGTCCCAGAGAGAGAGAGAGAGATGCAGAGTCCCTGATAGAGAGGCACGACGTCCCAGAGAGAGAGAGATGCAGAGTCTCTGATAGAGAGGCACGGGGTCCCAGAGAGAGAGAGAGAGAGAGAGAGAGAGAGATGCGGAGACCATGATAGAGAGGCACGGCGTCCCAGAGAGAGAGAGAGATATGCAGAGTCCCTGATAGAGAGGCACGGGGTCCCAGAGAGAGAGAGAGAGGGAGATGCAGAGTCCCTGAAAGAGAGGCACGGGGTCCCAGAGAGAGAGAGAGGGAGAAGCACGGGGTCCCTGAGAAAGAGAGAGAGATGCAGAGTCCCTGAAGGAGAGGCACCGTGTCCCAGAGAGAGAGAGAGAGAGAGAGATGCAGAGTCCCTGATAGGAAGGCACAGAGTCCCAGTAAGAGAGAGATGCAGAGTCCCTGATAGAGAGGCACGGGGTCCCAGAGAAAGAGAGAGAGATGCAGAGTCCCTGATAGAGAGGCACGGGGTCCCAGAGAGAGAGAGAAGGAGAGTCCCTGATAGAGAGGCACGGGGTCCCAGTGAGAGAGTGAGAGAGAGAGAGAGTGAGAGAGAGAGAGAGATGCAGAGTCCCTGATAGAGAGGCACGGGGTCCCAGAGAGAGAGAGATGCAGAGACCCTGATAGCGAGGCATGGGGTCCCAGAGAGAGAGAGGGAGAGAGAGAGAGAGATGCAGAGTCCCTGATCGAGAGGCTCGGGGTCCCAGAGAGAGAGAGAGAGAGAGAGATGCAGAGTCCCAGATAGGAAGGCACGGAGTCCCAGAAAGAGAGAGAGAGAGAGAGATGCAGAGTCCCAGATAGGAAGGCACGGAGTCCCAGAAAGAGAGAGATGCAGAGTCCCTGATAGAGAGGCATGGGGTCCCAGAGAGAGAGAGATGCAGATTCCCTGATAGAGAGGCACGGGGTCCCAGAGAGAGAGAGAGAGAGAGAGATGCAGAGTCCCTGATAGAGAGGCACGGGGTCCCAGAGAGAGAGAGAGAGAGAGAGACAGATGCAGACGCTGATAGAGAGGCACGGGGTCCCAGAGAGAGAGAGAGATGGAGATTCCCTGATATAGAGGCACGGGGTCCCAGAGAAAGAGAGAGAGATGCAGAGTCCCTGATAGAGAGGCACGGGGTCCCAGAGAGAGAGAGATGGAGAGTCCCTGAAAGAGAGGCACGGGGTCCCTGTGAGAGAGAGAGAGAGAGAGAGTGATGGAGAGAGAGAGAGAGAGATGCAGAGTCCCTGATAGAGAGGCACGGGGTCCCAGAGAGAGAGAGAGAGAGAGAGATGTAGAGTCCCTGATAGAGAGGCATGGGTTCCCACAGAGAGAGAGAGAGAGAGATACAGCAAGAGAGAGAGAGAGATGTAGAGACCCTGATAGAGAGGCACGGGGTCCCAGAGAGAGAGAGATGCAGAGACCCTGATAGAGAGGCGTGGGGTCCCAGAGAGAGAGAGATGCAGATTCCCTGATAGAGAGGCACGGGGTCCCAGAGAGAGAGAGAGAGAGAGAGATGCAGAATCCCTGATAGAGAGGGTCGGGGTCCCAGAGAGAGAGACAGAGATGTGAGTCCCTGATAGAGAGGCACGGGGTCCCAGAGAGAGAGAGATGCTGAGTCCCTGTTAGAGAGGCACGGGATCCCAGAGAGAGAGAGAGATGCTGAGTCCCTGATAGGAAGGGACGAGGTCCCAGAGAGAGAGAGATGCAGAGTCCCTGATAGAGAGGCACGGGGTCCCTGAGAAAGAGAGAGAGATGCAGAGTCCCTGAAGGAGAGGCACCGGGTCCCAGAGAGAGAGAGAGAGAGAGATGCAGAGTCCCTGATAGGAAGGCACAGAGTCCCAGTAAGAGAGAGATGCAGAGTCCCTGATAGAGAGGCACGGGGTCCCAGAGAAAGAGAGAGAGATGCAGAGTCCCTGATAGAGAGGCACGGGGTCCCAGAGAGAGAGAGATGGAGAGTCCCTGATAGAGAGGCACGGGGGTCCCAGTGAGAGAGAGAGAGAGAGAGAGAGTGAGAGAGAGAGAGAGATGCAGAGTCCCTGATAGAGAGGCACGGGGTCCCAGAGAGTGAGAGATGCAGAGACCCTGATAGCGAGGCATGGGGTCCTAGAGAGAGAGAGAGAGAGAGAGAGAGATGCAGAGTCCCTGATCGAGAGGCACGGGGTCCCAGAGAGAGAGAGAGAGAGAGAGATGCAGAGTCCCAGATAGGAAGGCACGGAGTCCCAGAAAGAGAGAGATGCAGAGTCCCTGATAGAGAGGCATGGGGTCCCAGAGAGAGAGAGATGCAGATTCCCTGATAGAGAGGCACGGGGGTCCCAGAGAGAGAGAGAGAGAGAGAGATGCAGAGTCCCTGATAGAGAGGCACGGGGTCCCAGAGAGAGAGAGAGAGAGAGAGACAGATGCAGACGCTGATAGAGAGGCACGGGGGTCCCAGAGAGAGAGAGAGATGGAGATTCCCTGATAGAGAGGCACGGGGTCCCAGAGAAAGAGAGAGAGATGCAGAGTCCCTGATAGTGGCACGGGGGTCCCAGAGAGAGAGAGATGGAGAGTCCCTGAAAGAGAGGCACGGGGTCCCTGTGAGAGAGAGAGAGAGAGAGAGTGATGGAGAGAGAGAGAGAGAGATGCCGAGTCCCTGATAGAGAGGCACGGGGGTCCCAGAGAGAGAGAGAGAGAGAGAGATGCAGAGTCCCTGATAGAGAGGCATGGGGTCCCACAGAGAGAGAGAGAGAGAGATGCAGAGTCCCTGATAGAGAGGCACAGGGTCCAAAGAGAGAGAGAGAGAGATGCAGAGTCCCTGATAGAGAGACACGGGGTCCCAGAGAGAGAGAGAGAGAGAGAGAGATGCAGAGTCACTGATAGAGAGGCACGGGGTCCCAGAGAGAGAGAGAGAGATGCAGAGTCCCTGATAGAGAGGCACGGGGTCCCAGAGAGAGAGAGAGAGAGAGAGAGAGAGAGATGCGGAGACCATGATAGAGAGGCACGGCGTCCCAGAGAGAGAGAGAGATATGCAGAGTCCCTGATAGAGAGGCACGGGGTCCCAGAGAGAGAGAGAGAGGGAGATGCAGAGTCCCTGAAAGAGAGGCACGGGGTCCCAGAGAGAGAGAGAGGGAGAGGCACGGGGTCCCAGAGGAGAGAGAGAGATGCAGTCCCTGATAGTGAGGCACGGGGTCCCAGAGAGAGAGAGAGAGAGATGCATAGTCTCTGATACAGAGGCACGGGGTCCCAGAGAGAGAGAGAGAGCGATGCAGAATCCCTGATAGAGAGGCTCGGGGTCCCAGAGAGAGAGAGAGAGATGTGAGTCCCTGATAGAGAGGCACGGGGTCCCAGAGAGAGAGAGAGAGGGAGATGCAGAGTCCCTGAAAGAGAGGCACGGGGTCCCAGAGAGAGAGAGAGAGATGCAGTCCCTGATAGTGAGGCACGGGGTCCCAGAGAGAGAGAGAGAGATGCATAGTCTCTGATACAGAGGCACGGGGTCCCAGAGAGAGAGAGAGAGCGATGCAGAATCCCTGATAGAGAGGCTCGGGGTCCCAGAGAGAGAGAGAGAGATGTGAGTCCCTGATAGAGAGGCACGGGGTCCCAGAGAGTAAGGGAGAGAGAGAGAGACAGTCGAAGAGAGAGATACAGAGAGTTCGAAGGATAGAGAGAGAGATACAGAATCCTTGGTAGAGATTCAAGAACCTGGGAGAGATGCGGAGATCCTGGAAAGAGTGACAGAGAGTCCGAGAGAGAAATTGTGAGTTTGCCTAGTCACATTGAGTGACTGAGAGATACACAGTGTCACAGCTATATGCTATGTTGTGGATAGCATGATAGACTGGGAATCATTGGGATCTGTATTGTGTGGTCAGTGTGTCTCTGTTAGTCTCAGTAGACCATGGATTTGTGCCTTGGAAAGTTTCCAGGGCAAAAGCCTGGGCAAGGTTGTATAGAAGACCGGTAGTTGCCCAAGCTGCAAGTCTCCCCTCTGTACGCCACCGATGTTGTCCAAGGGAAGGGCATTAGGACCCATACATCTTGGCACTGGTGTTGTCACAGAGCAATGTGTGGTTAAGTGCCTTGCTCAAATTGACACACACACCTTGCCAAGGCTCGAACTAGCGACCTTCAGATAACTAGACAAACGCCTTAACCACTTTGCCACACGCCAACGTTTGGTCAGTAAGGTGTACTCAGAATCAGATGTATTTCTGTTCATCAAAACCCTCGGGGAAATGTGCCATTTGAGTTAACAACCAACACACCCGAGGGTGTGTGGGGGTTGCCACACATTCCAGCGCAAATGTGGCACGTTCATAGTGTTCCATACACAACACCAACAGCAGCAATGACAGCCGGATGTAACACAACAAGCCCTTTCCCCTCCTCTCAACCCCTCACACACAGGCATTCAACCCCAGGACAGGTCGCCTCCAAGCCTCCACTCCTTTGCCCTGGACTCTCAAATTTGCAGACCTTTTCTCATGACACAGGGATATTTATGTAGTCACAGATACTCTACATATGAAATATAACATTACATAATAGAGCACTATCTTCATAAGCACAGAGATACACTCAGTGGCCACTTTTTTCAGTACAGTTGCCCCCCCTTTACAAAGTTAGTGCGTTACTATGAAACCTTTCTTAAGCTGAAATGGCATAAAGTGAAGATTACGTAAATTATGTAAAAACAGATGGCATAAATTAATTTATATGGGAAAAATTTTCGTAAAAGCAAAAATCCTCTTTGTAATGCAAAAACAGGTTACTAATGTAGGTCTTCTGCAAAAGCAAAGTGGCATAAAGCGGGGGACACCTGTACTCCAGCTTGTAATGCGAATAACCAATCAGCCAATCACGTGGCAGCAACTCAATGCATAAAAGCATGCAGACATGGTCAAGAGGTTCAGTTGTCTATCAGACCAAATACCAGAATGGGGAAGAAATGTGATCTGAGTGTCTTTGACCGTAGAATGGTGGTTGCTGCCAGATGGGGTGGTTTGAGTATCTCAGAAACAGCTGATCTCCCGGGATTTTCACACACAACAGTCTCTAGAGTTTACAGAGAATGCTGCAAAAAACAACATCCATTGAGTGACAAAAATGCCTTGTTAATGAGAGAGGTCAGTGGAGAATGGCCAGACCGGTTCAAGCTGACAAAGGTAACAGTAGCTCAAATAGCCATGTGTTACAACAGAGAGGGAAGCCATGAGTACTACGTGTGTGTTCCAGGACCACTGGGCACGGCAGGGGATAAACAGTATCCTAGATAGGGATGGAAACATTTTCCTTTCATTGTCATTCATAACTGTTGCGGATTATATTCTTCTTGCCATATTATAGAACCTGAAATAAACTTGGGAGAGAAAAACAACCACTTTTAACACAAACTCAGTTGATTCTCCATACAGTAACTGCCCTAGGATTTTACCCTTCACTCATGCACGGGGGGGGGGGGGGGGGGGGAGGTGCCAATCACAGTGGCTAATTAACACATGCACACAAATATATCTATAGAAAAACAAGCACCCACTTTTAACACTGAATCTCCCTCCACACCGTCCCATCACACACTCCCGGGGTCAGACACAGAGTGAAGCTCCCTCCACACCGTCCCATCACACACTCCTGGGGTCAGACACAGAGTGAAGCTCCCTCCACACTGTCCCATCACACACACGCCTGGGGTCAGACACAGAGTGAATCTCCCTCCACACTGTCCCATCACACACTCCCGGAGTCAGACACAGAGTGAAGCTCCCTCCACACGGTCCCCTCACACACTCCCAGGGTCAGACACAAAGTGAAGCTCCCTCCACACCGTCCCATCACACACTCCTGGCGTCAGACACAGAGTGAAGCTCCCTCCACACTGTCCCATCACACACTCCCGGGGTCAGACACAGAGTGAAGCTCCCTCCACACCGTCCCATCATACACTCCCGGAGTCAGACACAGAGTGAAGCTCCCTCCGCACCATCCCATCACACACTCCCGGGGTCAGACACAGAGTGAAGCTCCCTCCACACGGTCCCCTCACACACTCCCGGGGTCAGACACAGAGTTTAATCCCGTCACCACCTAGTACCAGTAGAAACATGGTAATTCACTTCCGTTTTAGACTAAGCCAGATGGAGATGTGCCCAGTGTGAGTGTGTAATGGTGGAGCTTGGCGGTCTGCCACCGTGTACTGGTTCCCAGGTTGCTCATATCACTGACCAGATTGTTACTGATCGGCCTCGCTTGGTTTGTTTATCTGCCCACATCTCTCCCTCTACGGAGTGGTTTATTACCAGGCCACGTTCCCATCTGTAGGGATCTGGAGCTGAAAGACTAATGTTCCAATTTCCCGTTAATGGGAAGCGCGCGTGCAGCCCTTCCGAGTTGCACAGCAATCCCAGGCACCATGAGCCACGGGATACTGGCCCACCTGATGCACAGACACTCCTGTGCGTAGTGTCACTGTAGGGACATACAATTGATCACTATACATAAGAAATCTTGTACTTACATTTATTGTGATTATTTTATTATATTGTTCTTTTATACTTGATCAGATCCGGAGTAACAATTATTTTGTTCTCCTTTAACACTCGTGTGCTGGAAACAATCAAATCCGACCACTCCAGACCCAATGGTTGTTCTGTATTTCAGAGGCAGGGAGAGCTGGGGTGGATGGGGATATGGGAAACATGGACAGAGGGATTCACAACACAGAAACAGGACCATCACACATTCCCGGGGTCAGGCACAGAGTGAGGCTCCCTCCACACTGTCACATCACACACTCCCGGGGTCAGACACAGAGTGAGGCTCCCTCCACACTGTCCCATCACACACTCCCGGGGTCAGACACAGAGTGAGGCTCCCTCCACACCGTCCCATCACACACTCCTGGGGTCAGACAGAGTGAAGCTCCCTCCACACCGTCCCATCACACACTCCCGGGGTCAGATACAGAGTGAAGCTCCTTCCACACCGTCCCATCACACACTCCCGGGGTCAGACACAGAGTGAAGCTCCCTCCACACCATCCCACCACACAATCCCGGGGTAAGACACAGAGTGAAGCTCCCTCCACACCATCCCATCACACAGTCCTAGAGTCAGACACAGAGTGAAGCTCCCTCCACACTGTCCCATCACACACTCCCGGGGTCAGACTCAGAGAGAAGCTCCCTCCACTCCGTCCCATCACACACTCCCGGGGTCAGACACAGAGTGAAGCTCCCTCCACACTGTCCCATCACATACACCCAGGGTCAGACACAGAGTGAAGCTCCCTCCACACTGTCCCATCACACACACCCAGGGTCAGACACAGAGTGAAGCTCCCTCCACACCGTCCCATCACACACACCCAGGGTCAGACACAGAGTGAAGCTCCCTCCACACTGTCCCATCACTCACTGCTGGGGTCAGACACAGAGTGAAGCTCCCTCCACACCGTCCCATCACACACTCCCAGGGTCAGACACAGAGTGAAGCTCCCTCCACACCGTCTCATCACACACTCCCGGGGTCAGACACAGAGTGAAGCTCCCTCCACACTGTCCCATCACACACACCCAGGGTCAGACACAGAGTGAAGCTCCCTCCACACCGTCCCATCACACACTCCCAGGGTCAGACACAGAGTGAAGCTCCCTCCACACTGTCCCATCACACACACCCAGGGTCAGACACAGAGTGAAGCTCCCTCCACACCGTCCCATCACACACTCCCGGGGTCAGACACAGAGTGAAGCTCCCTCCACACCGTCCCCTCACACACTCCCAGGGTCAGACACAGAGTGAAGCTCCCTCCACACCGTCCTCTCACACACTCCCGGGGTCAGACACAGAGTGAAGCTCCCTACACACCATCCCATCACACAGTCCTGGAGTCAGACACAGAGTGAAGCTCCCTCCACACTGTCCCATCACACACTCCCGGGGTCAGACTCAGAGAGAAGCTCCCTCCACTCCGTCCCATCACACACTCCCGGGGTCAGACACAGAGTGAAGTTCCCTCCACACTGTCCCATCACATACTCTCAGGGTCAGACACAGAGTGAAGCTCCCTCCACACTGTCCCATCACACACACCCAGGGTCAGACACAGAGTGAAGCTCCCTCCACACCGTCCCATCACACACTCCCGGGGTCAGACACAGAGTGAAGCTCCCTCCACACCATCCCATCACACACTCCTGGAGTCAGACACAGAGTGAAGCTCCCTCCACACTGTCCCATCACACACTCCCGGGGTCAGACTCAGAGAGAAGCTCCCTCCACTCCGTCCCATCACACACTCCCGGGGTCAGACACAGAGTGAAGCTCCCTCCACACTGTCCCATCACATACACCCAGGGTCAGACACAGAGTGAAGCTCCCTCCACACTGTCCCATCACACACACCCAGGGTCAGACACAGAGTGAAGCTCCCTCCACACCGTCCCCTCACACACTCCCGGGGTCAGACACAGAGTAAATCTCCCTCCACACTGTCCCATCACACTCTCCCGGGGTCAGACACAGAGTGAAACTCCCTCCACACGGTCCCATCACACACTCCCGGGGTCAGACTCAGAGAGAAGCTCCCTCCACACCGTCCCCATCACACACACCCAGGGTCAGACACAGAGTGAAGCTCCCTCCACACCGTCCTCTCACACACTCCCGGGGTCAGACACAGAGTGAAGCTCCCTACACACCATCCCATCACACAGTCCTGGAGTCAGACACAGAGTGAAGCTCCCTCCACACCGTCTCATCACACACTCCCGGGGTCAGACACAGAGTGAAGCTCCCTCCACACTGTCCCATCACACACACCCAGGGTCAGACACAGAGTGAAGCTCCCTCCACACCGTCCCATCACACACTCCCAGGGTCAGACACAGAGTGAAGCTCCCTCCACACTGTCCCATCACACACACCCAGGGTCAGACACAGAGTGAAGCTCCCTCCACACCGTCCCATCACACACTCCCGGGGTCAGACACAGAGTGAAGCTCCCTCCACACCGTCCCCTCACACACTCCCAGGGTCAGACACAGAGTGAAGCTCCCTCCACACCGTCCTCTCACACACTCCCGGGGTCAGACACAGAGTGAAGCTACCTACACACCATCCCATCACACAGTCCTGGAGTCAGACACAGAGTGAAGCTCCCTCCACACTGTCCCATCACTCACTGCTGGGGTCAGACACAGAGTGAAGCTCACTCCACACCGTCCCATCACACACTCCCAGGGTCAGACACAGAGTGAAGCTCCCTCCACACCGTCTCATCACACACTCCCGGGGTCAGACACAGAGTGAAGCTCCCTCCACACTGTCCCATCACACACACCCAGGGTCAGACACAGAGTGAAGCTCCCTCCACACCGTCCCATCACACACTCCCAGGGTCAGATACAGAGTGAAGCTCCCTCCACACTGTCCCATCACACACACCCAGGGTCAGACACAGAGTGAAGCTCCCTCCACACCGTCCCATCACACACTCCCAGGGTCAGACACAGAGTGAAGCTCCCTCCACACTGTCCCATCACACACACCCAGGGTCAGACACAGAGTGAAGCTCCCTCCACACCGTCCCATCACACACTCCCGGGGTCAGACACAGAGTGAAGCTCCCTCCACACCGTCCCCTCACACACTCCCGGGGTCAGACACAGAGTGAAGCTCCCTCCACACCGTCCCCTCACACACTCCCGGGGTCAGACACAGAGTGAAGCTCCCTCCACACCATCCCATCACACACTCCTGGAGTCAGACACAGAGTGAAGCTCCCTCCACACTGTCCCATCACACACTCCCGGGGTCAGACTCAGAGAGAAGCTCCCTCCACTCCGTCCCATCACACACTCCCGGGGTCAGACACAGAGTGAAACTCCCTCCACACCGTCCCATCACACACTCCCGGGGTCAGACACAGAGTGAAGCTCCCTCCACACCGTCCCCTCACACACTCCCGGGGTCAGACACAGAGTGAAGCTCCCTCCACACCGTCCCCTCACACACTCCCGGGGTCAGACACAGAGTGAAGCTCCCTCCACACCATCCCATCACACAGTCCTGGAGTCAGACACAGAGTGAAGCTCCCTCCACACTGTCCCATCACACACTCCCGGGGTCAGACTCAGAGAGAAGCTCCCTCCACTCCGTCCCATCACACACTCCCGGGGTCAGACACAGAGTGAAGCTCCCTCCACACTGTCCCATCACATACACCCAGGGTCAGACACAGAGTGAAGCTCCCTCCACACTGTCCCATCACACACACCCAGGGTCAGACACAGAGTGAAGCTCCCTCCACACCGTCCCATCACACACACCCAGGGTCAGACACAGAGTGAAGCTCCCTCCACACTGTCCCATCACTCACTGCTGGGGTCAGACACAGAGTGAAGCTCCCTCCACACCGTCCCATCACACACTCCCAGGGTCAGACACAGAGTGAAGCTCCCTCCACACCGTCTCATCACACACTCCCGGGGTCAGACACAGAGTGAAGCTCCCTCCACACTGTCCCATCACACACACCCAGGGTCAGACACAGAGTGAAGCTCCCTCCACACCGTCCCATCACACACTCCCAGGGTCAGACACAGAGTGAAGCTCCCTCCACACTGTCCCATCACACACACCCAGGGTCAGACACAGAGTGAAGCTCCCTCCACACCGTCCCATCACACACTCCCGGGGTCAGACACAGAGTGAAGCTCCCTCCACACCGTCCCCTCACACACTCCCAGGGTCAGACACAGAGTGAAGCTCCCTCCACACCGTCCTCTCACACACTCCCGGGGTCAGACACAGAGTGAAGCTCCCTACACACCATCCCATCACACAGTCCTGGAGTCAGACACAGAGTGAAGCTCCCTCCACACTGTCCCATCACACACTCCCGGGGTCAGACTCAGAGAGAAGCTCCCTCCACTCCGTCCCATCACACACTCCCGGGGTCAGACACAGAGTGAAGTTCCCTCCACACTGTCCCATCACATACTCTCAGGGTCAGACACAGAGTGAAGCTCCCTCCACACTGTCCCATCACACACACCCAGGGTCAGACACAGAGTGAAGCTCCCTCCACACCGTCCCATCACACACTCCCGGGGTCAGACACAGAGTGAAGCTCCCTCCACACCATCCCATCACACACTCCTGGAGTCAGACACAGAGTGAAGCTCCCTCCACACTGTCCCATCACACACTCCCGGGGTCAGACTCAGAGAGAAGCTCCCTCCACTCCGTCCCATCACACACTCCCGGGGTCAGACACAGAGTGAAGCTCCCTCCACACTGTCCCATCACATACACCCAGGGTCAGACACAGAGTGAAGCTCCCTCCACACTGTCCCATCACACACACCCAGGGTCAGACACAGAGTGAAGCTCCCTCCACACCGTCCCCTCACACACTCCCGGGGTCAGACACAGAGTAAATCTCCCTCCACACTGTCCCATCACACTCTCCCGGGGTCAGACACAGAGTGAAACTCCCTCCACACGGTCCCATCACACACTCCCGGGGTCAGACTCAGAGAGAAGCTCCCTCCACACCGTCCCCATCACACACACCCAGGGTCAGACACAGAGTGAAGCTCCCTCCACACCGTCCTCTCACACACTCCCGGGGTCAGACACAGAGTGAAGCTCCCTACACACCATCCCATCACACAGTCCTGGAGTCAGACACAGAGTGAAGCTCCCTCCACACCGTCTCATCACACACTCCCGGGGTCAGACACAGAGTGAAGCTCCCTCCACACTGTCCCATCACACACACCCAGGGTCAGACACAGAGTGAAGCTCCCTCCACACCGTCCCATCACACACTCCCAGGGTCAGACACAGAGTGAAGCTCCCTCCACACTGTCCCATCACACACACCCAGGGTCAGACACAGAGTGAAGCTCCCTCCACACCGTCCCATCACACACTCCCGGGGTCAGACACAGAGTGAAGCTCCCTCCACACCGTCCCCTCACACACTCCCAGGGTCAGACACAGAGTGAAGCTCCCTCCACACCGTCCTCTCACACACTCCCGGGGTCAGACACAGAGTGAAGCTACCTACACACCATCCCATCACACAGTCCTGGAGTCAGACACAGAGTGAAGCTCCCTCCACACTGTCCCATCACTCACTGCTGGGGTCAGACACAGAGTGAAGCTCACTCCACACCGTCCCATCACACACTCCCAGGGTCAGACACAGAGTGAAGCTCCCTCCACACCGTCTCATCACACACTCCCGGGGTCAGACACAGAGTGAAGCTCCCTCCACACTGTCCCATCACACACACCCAGGGTCAGACACAGAGTGAAGCTCCCTCCACACCGTCCCATCACACACTCCCAGGGTCAGATACAGAGTGAAGCTCCCTCCACACTGTCCCATCACACACACCCAGGGTCAGACACAGAGTGAAGCTCCCTCCACACCGTCCCATCACACACTCCCAGGGTCAGACACAGAGTGAAGCTCCCTCCACACTGTCCCATCACACACACCCAGGGTCAGACACAGAGTGAAGCTCCCTCCACACCGTCCCATCACACACTCCCGGGGTCAGACACAGAGTGAAGCTCCCTCCACACCGTCCCCTCACACACTCCCGGGGTCAGACACAGAGTGAAGCTCCCTCCACACCGTCCCCTCACACACTCCCGGGGTCAGACACAGAGTGAAGCTCCCTCCACACCATCCCATCACACACTCCTGGAGTCAGACACAGAGTGAAGCTCCCTCCACACTGTCCCATCACACACTCCCGGGGTCAGACTCAGAGAGAAGCTCCCTCCACTCCGTCCCATCACACACTCCCGGGGTCAGACACAGAGTGAAACTCCCTCCACACCGTCCCATCACACACTCCCGGGGTCAGACACAGAGTGAAGCTCCCTCCACACCGTCCCCTCACACACTCCCGGGGTCAGACACAGAGTGAAGCTCCCTCCACACCGTCCCCTCACACACTCCCGGGGTCAGACACAGAGTGAAGCTCCCTCCACACCATCCCATCACACAGTCCTGGAGTCAGACACAGAGTGAAGCTCCCTCCACACTGTCCCATCACACACTCCCGGGGTCAGACTCAGAGAGAAGCTCCCTCCACTCCGTCCCATCACACACTCCCGGGGTCAGACACAGAGTGAAGTTCCCTCCACACTGTCCCATCACATAGTCTCAGGGTCAGACACAGTGAAGCTCCCTCCACACTGTCCCATCGCACACACCCAGGGTCAGACACAGAGTGAAGCTCCCTCCACACCGTCCCATCACACACTCCCGGGGTCAGACACAGAGTGAAGCTCCCTCCACACCATCCCATCACACACTCCTGGAGTCAGACACAGAGTGAAGCTCCCTCCACACTGTCCCATCACATACTCCCGGGGTCAGACTCAGAGAGAAGCTCCCTCCACTCCGTCCCATCACACACTCCCGGGGTCAGACACAGAGTGAAGCTCCCTCCACACTGTCCCATCACATACACCCAGGGTCAGACACAGAGTGAAGCTCCCTCCACACTGTCCCATCACACACACCCAGGGTCAGACACAGAGTGAAGCTCCCTCCACACTGTCCCATCACACTCTCCCGGGGTCAGACACAGAGTGAAACTCCCTCCACACCGTCCCATCACACACTCCCGGGGTCAGACTCAGAGAGAAGCTCCCTCCACACCGTCCCCTCACACACTCCCGGGGTCAGACACAGAGTGAAGCTCCCTCCACACCGTCCCCTCACAGACTCCCGGGGTCAGACACAGAGTGAAACTCCCTCCACACCATCCCCTCACAGACTCCCGGGGTCAGACACAGAGTGAAACTCCCTCCACACCGTCCCATCACACACTCCCGGGGTCAGACTCAGAGAGAAGCTCCCTCCACACCGTCCCCTCACACACTCCCGGGGTCAGACACAGAGTGAAGCTCCCTCCACACCATCCCCTCACAGACTCCCGGGGTCAGACACAGAGTGAAGCTCCCTCCACACCGTCCCCTCACACACTCCCGGGGTCAGACACAGAGTGAAGCTCCCTCCACACCATCCCCTCACAGACTCCCGGGGTCAGACACAGAGAGAAGCTCCCTCCACACCGTCCCCTCACACACTCCCGGGGTCAGACACAGAGTGAAGCTCGCTCCACACCCTCCCATCACACACTGCTGGAGTCAGCAGGGAATGAAGATCTACAGTCATCCCATATGCCCACGTTTGGTCCAACTCATTATCCCATCCACATAGTTGTCCAAAAGGTTCTTTTACAATTGCGTTGCACCTGCCTCAATTACTTGCAACACTCTGAGTGTGGAAAACCTGACACTTTTAATCTTTCCCTTCACACCTTCAACTTGTGCTCTTTAGTTTTAGAATCCCCTCTCCTGGGAAAAAGTCTGCCTATCCACTACGTCTCTGCCCCCCATGGTTTATACAGTAAGCCTCTACAAGGGGGTTTATAAATACAGCTTCATCTCCGAGGACTTGCGCTCTGAAGCAGGCCAGTCTACTTTGTAACTTGGGGGGAGGGGCTTCGGGGATCAGAGGAAGGGGTAAAGGAGCCAGGTGGGATTCACACTTATGGGGAGGGTATAGAGGCCTGAGGGGTCACAGAGATGGGAATGGGTGTTGTGGTTGGAGGGTTCGCAGAGACAGGGAGCGGTGTAAGGGCTGTACGGTGTGAGAGTCGGGGAAGGCATGCAGAGGTTGGAGAGCTCACAGAGATGGAGCAGAGGCTAGAGGGTATCACAGAGACACAGAGGGTGTAGATATAGAAAGGGTCACAGAGACAGGGAGTGGTGTGAGGCCAGGGAGTATCATGAGACGTAGAGGGTGTAATGGCAGGAGTGTATCTGAGAGACTGGGAGCAGGGAGGGAGAGAGGCTGTGGGAGGTAGTGAGGGAACGAGACGAGGGTGCAGTGGTGGGAGTGTGTCTCAGAGACTGGGAGAAGTAGTGAGGGAATGAGACGTAGAGGATGTAGTGGCGGGAGTGTATCACAGAGACTGGGAGCGGGGAGGGAGAGCGGCTGGGAGAGGTAGTGAGGGAATGAGACGTAGAGGATGTAGTGGCGGGAGTGTATCACAGAGACTGGGAGCAGGGAGGGAGAGCGGCTGGGAGAGGTAGTGAGGGAATGAGACGTAGAGGATGTAGTGGCGGGAGTGTATCACAGAGACTGGGAGCAGGGAGGGAGAGAGGCTGTGGGGGGTAGTGAGGGAATGAGACGTAGAGGATGTAGTGGCGGGAGTGTATCACAGAGACTGGGAGCAGGGAGGGAGAGCGGCTGGGAGAGGTAGTGAGGGAATGAGACGTAGAGGATGTAGTGGCGGGAGTGTATCACAGAGACTGGGAGCGGGGAGGGAGAGCGGCTGGGAGAGGTAGTGAGGGAACGAGACGAGGGTGTAGTGGCAGGAGTGTGTCTCAGAGACTGGGAGAAGTAGTGAGGGAATGAGACGTAGAGGATGTAGTGGCGGGAGTGTATCACAGAGATTGGGAGCAGGGAGGGAGAGAGGCTGTGGGGGGTAGTGAGGGAACGAGAGCTGGAAGTATTACCAACAGACAAAAGGACCACAACTCTCCAGTTATCCGTATTCCCTGCTCCCACCCTTGCCATTCAGGGTAAATGTCCCCTCACCCCCCTTTCGCTGGTCCCATCGCAGCCAGAGGATACACAACAGGCTGAGCAAAACCAGAATCAATGTGTTCCCTATCTGAGTTTGTGACCGAGTTCAAGCAAAGTTCAGGGAGCGAGGCACACAATAGTGTGTGTAAATAGCTCAGATGTTGTGACATTCCTGACAATAACACAAAGCGCACACACAAATAGATCCAGAGCTATATGCCTCACATCTCTTTATGTCTTGTCACGAGCCCAGCGCCATTCCCGAATGCTTCACTAGTCTAAATATAGCCCACACTCTGTGTTTTGGGAACAGCACACACAAAATCCTGGAAGAACTCAGCAGGTTATGCAGTGCCTCTGGAAAAAAACAGTCCTCAAACTACTTACTAACTTGCTGCCTGCTAAGCTGCTGGTACTTAGGGCAGCAATGAGGGTCCTCCATCTCTGGTGGTGTACAGGGCTTCCTTCATCATGTCAGTAGCTTCTTCTCAGTATTTACCACAGTCTGTCATGCAAGTCCAGGGTGGAGTCTGAAGAATACCATCACACTCCGATGTACAAGGATTCTTTGTTGCTTTATCTGCAATAATTTTGTTTTACTAGTCAGAGTTGTTAGCACTGAGCCGAACCTCCAAATCTGGAGGACCGCTGAACCATTCTTAGTCTGACCTCTAACCTTTGACCTGTTCGACATGGGTGACGCTACTAAGAGCCAAAGCATAAAGCGTAGACTGCAGCCAACATAGCTTTCTGGGTCACTGAAGCATTCAAGCCTCCAAACACCAACAAGGTTCAAAATGCTGACTGTTTATTTCCCTCCATAGACGCTGCCTGACCTATCAATTTCCTCCAGCTTTTTTTGTGATGTACTGGGCTGTCTGCTCTTTCTGGTGGTCACAGGCAGAGCAGTTGCTGTACTAAGCTGAGATATATCTGACTGGATTCTGTGTCAAAAGTCGTTGAAGGTCAATGGGGACATATGGAATTTCTTCAGCTTCCTGAGGAAATAGAGGCACTGGTCCACTTTCTTGGCTGTGGTTGGAGAAGGTCAAGCTATTGGTGATCCATGAAGCTCTCAACGCTTTTGGCCGTGGTGTAGATGGAGCATGTAGAGCAGAGCCCTTCCTAAAGACAATGAGCAGCTCTTTTGTCTTGTTGACATTGAGGGAAAGGTTGTTGTCATGACAACATGCCACTAGGCTCTCTACCGCCTTCCTGTAGTGAACTACACCAAGCTGGTCCATATATTTTCCTAAAACTCCCAACTGAGACAGTGGCTCAATGGGTAGAGACATTGCCTCCTAACTCCAGAGCCCTGACCTCCAACAGGTGGATAGAGAGGGAGAGAGGGGTAGAGAGTTAAGAGAGGGGGAGAGGACAGTGCGGGTCCCCCCCCCCCCCCCGATGCTCCTGTTTCCTCCCAGATCCCAAAAGGGGAATGTGGTATTGGTATAGGGTCCACAATCAGGAAAGCTGAGGAGATCTGGACTATGCACATTTAAACTCATGTCATTCTACAGATGCACTGTAGAGAGCATCCTAACAAGCTGCTTCACTGCATGGTATGGAAACTGCACTGCGGCATACAGAAAGGCTCTAAAACAGTTAGTCAAAACTACCCAACTCATCACTGGCACTAGCCTAATCACCATCAAGGTGCTGGAAAAGGGCCAGTAACATCATAAAGGATCCCATCCACCCTGCACTTGGACTGTTTGCCCCACTCCCATCAGAGAGGAGGCTACGTAGCATCCACGGCTGGACAACCAGACTCAAAACCAGATACTTTCACCAAGCAATAAGGCTGATCTTCCAACCCACCCCATTCACACCCCCAAACAACACTACTTTGTTATTTTGTGTCAGTCACTCCTGTGTCCAGTGTCACTTTATGGGTGCAATAGCAATCTATGTATACAAGCTGTATTATATATTAATATTTATTGTGTTCTTTATCCGGTAGATTGGGAAAAATCAGGTTGGTGCTGGATCCCAAGAGAGGGAATTTGTAGAATGCCTACAGGCTGACTTTTTAGGGGAGCTTGTGGTTGAGGCCACCAGGGAAAAGGCAATTCTGGTTTGGGTGTTGTGTAATGAACCAAATTTGATTAGAGAGCTTAAGGTAAAGGAACCCTTAGGAAACAGCAATCATAATATGATAGAATTCATCTTGCAGTTTGAGAGGGAGAAGATTAAATCAGTATTACAGTGGAGTATAGGAAATTATAATGGCATGAGAGAAGAGCTCGCCTAACTTGATTGGAATGGGACACTAGCAGGAATGATGGCAGAACAACAAAGGCTGGAATTTCTGAGGACAATACAGAAGGTACAGGATAGATAGATCCCAAAGATGAAGAAGTATTATAAAGGGAGAATGAGGCAACTGTGGCTGAGAAAAGAAGTTAAAGAGGGCATAAAAGCAGAAGAGAAGGCATACAATATAGCAAAAAAAAATTGTGGGAAGTTAGAGGATTGGGAAGCACTTAAAAACCAACAGAAGACAACTAAAAGCTATAAGGAGGGAAAAGATGAAATATGAAGGGAAGATAGCAAATATATAAAAGAGGATGCCATAAGATTTTTTTCAAATATATTAAGAGTAAAAGAGAGACAAGAGTAGATATTGGACCACAGGTGGAGAAGTAGAAATAGGGGACAAAGAAATGGTGAAGGAACTTAATGAATATTTTGCATCTGTCTTCAATGTGGAAAATAGCAGCAGTATGTCAGAAATTTGAGAGTGTCAGAGGGCAGAAGAGAGTATTGTTGCTACTACTAAGGAGAAGGTTCTTGGGAAGATGAAAAGTCTGAAGGTAGCTAAGTCACCTGGGCCAGATGGACTACACCCCAAGGGTCTGAAAAAGGTATGTGAAGAGATTATGGAGACATTAGTAATGATCTTTCAAGAATCACTGGATTCTGGAGGATTGGTAAATTACAAATGCCACTCCACTTTTTAAAAAGGGAGGGAGGTAGAAGAAAGGAAATTATAGGCTGGTTAGCATGACTTCAGTGGTTGGGAAGATGTTGGAGTCCATTATTAAGGACGAGGTTTCAGGGTACTTGCAGGCACGTGATAAAATAGGCCAAAGTCAGCATGGTTTCCTAAAGGGGAAATCTTGCCTGACACATCTATTGGAATTCTGTGAGGAAGACAAATAGAGAAAGGAGAGTCAGTGGGTGCTATGTAGAAAACCCTTGACAAGGTGCCACGCGTGAGGTGGCATAGCAGGATAAGAATCCAGGGTATTACAGGAAAGATACTAGCATGAATAGAAGATTGGCTGACTGGCAGAAGGCAAAGAGTGGAAATAAAGGGAGTCTTTTCTAGTTGACTGCCGGTGACTAGAAGTCAGCATTGCGAGTGCTTCTTTTCATGTTATACGTGAGTGATTCGGATGCTGCAATTGATGGCTTTGAGTCCAAGTTTGTGGACAATACAATGACTGGTAGAGAGACAAGTAGTGTTGAGAAAGCAGGGAGTCTGCACAAGGATCCAGACAGATTAGGGGAAATGACAAAGAATTTGCAAATTGAATACAGTGTTGGGAAGCATATGGTTATGCACTTTGGTAGAAGGAATCAATGCATAGACTGTTTCTAAGTGGAAAGAAAACTGAAAATTCAGAGGTGCAGAGGGACTAGGGAGTCATTGTGCAGAAACCCCTTCTTCACCATAGGTTGAGTCTATGGTGAGGAAGGCAAATGCAATGTTAGCATTCATTTCAAGAGGACTAGAATACAAAAGCAAGGATGTAATACTGAGGCTTTATAAGGCACTGGTCAGACTGCACTTGGAGAATTGTGAGCAGTTTTGGGCCTCTTATCTAAGAAAAGATATGCTAGCATTGGAGAGGATTCAGAGGAGGTTCACAGGAATGATTTCAGGAATGAAAGAGTTAACATATGAGGAGCATTTGATGGCTCTGGGCAGATATGATAGGGTCTCTTAACAGACTCCTGGATAGGTACATGGAAAAAGAGGGCTATGGGTAAGCCTAGGTAATTTGTAAAGTAAGTACATATTCGGCACAGCATTGTGGGCCAAAAGGTCGGTGTTGTGCTGTAGGTTTACCATGTTTCTATATTTCTATACTTGCTGGTGTTTACAATAATTATGAGGGAATCTCATTGAAACCTATCAAATTTTGAAAGGTCTGAATAGAGTGGATATAGGGAGGATGAGTCTAGGACCAGATGGTACACCCTCAGACTAGAGGGACATCCATTTAGAACGGATGTGAGGAGGAATTTTTTTTAGCCATAAGGTAGTGACTCTGTAGAACTCAATTCCACAGGTGGCTGTGGAGGCCACTTTGTTAGAGTATATTTAAAGCAGAGGTTGATATGTTTGTGACTGGTAAAAGGTTATGGAGAGAAAAGGATATTAAATCAGCCATGGTGGAATGGAAGGGCAGATGCAATGGGCAGAATGGCCTTATTCTGTTCCTATGTCTTATGGTCATATAGGCACATGGATATAGGAAAAATGGAAGGTCATAGGCTGGGTGGAAGCAAAGGTTTAGATTGACTGTGGAGTAGGTTACAGGGTCAGCACAAAATTGTGGGCCAAATGGCCTGTACTGTGCTTAGTTTCTGTTCTGTCCCAAATCTGAATCAGGTTTAATACCACCAGCATATGTCAAAACATTTGTCGTTTAATTTGTTGTCTTTGCAGCAGCAGTACATTGCAAAACATCATAATAAATAACTATAATTTGCAATAAGAAATTATTTTTAAAAATAATTAAGTAGTGCAAAAAGAGAGGAAAGGAAAGAGAAACAAAAAACAGTGAGGTGGTGTCAATATCCATTCAGAAAGCTGTTGGCAGAGAAGGAGAAGCTGTTCCTAAAACGTTGAGTGTGTGTCTTCGGGCTCTTTCCTTCCTCCTTGATGGTAGCAATGAGAAGAGTGTTGGGGATCCTTAACGATGGATACCACCTTTTTGAGGCATTGCCTTTTGAAGATGTCCTGGGTGCTGAGGAGGCTAGTGTCCATGATGGAGCTGACTGAGTTTACGACTTTCTACAGCTTTTTTTGATCCTGGGGTATTGTTTTTAATAGCCTCTAATATAATACCCATCAAGTCTCTGCCAGCTCTCAGAATAATCCCATTCCACTCGTACAAGGGAAAATACAGAATAAGGTGGAAGTGCAGTGAGGAAGACAATGGGTGGAAGGGCCACGACGAGGTCGATTGTGAGGTCAAGAGTCCATCTTATCATACTCGTGGACCTATCATGGAGTGATATCACAGGAAAGCAGCGCCCATTATCAAGGACCTCTCAATCCAGGGCAAGCTTTATCCATCAGGAAGGAGGTGCAGGAGCCTCGGGACCTACAGTACACCACCCGGTTCGGGAAATTATTAACTCTCAACCATCAGACCCTTGAACCAGAGGGGAGAACTTCACTCACCCCATCACTGAACCATTCCCACAGCCTATGGACTCACTTTAAAGGACTCTTCATCTCATATTCTTGATACTTATTATTAGTTTGTTTCTTTTGTACTTGCACGGTTTGTTGTCTATTTCACGTTGGTTCTTTGTTGTCCTGTGTGTGGTTTTTCATGGATTATATTGTGTTTCTTTCTGTTCACTGCGATTACCCACATACGCACTTTGATAATAAATCTACTTTACCTCAGTAGTCTTATAACAGGGGGCTAGAAGGTGACCGTGAGCTTGGTGGTGCCTGGAATAAACAGCCAGGGGTAGTGGAGGAGGCAGATATGACAGTTCAAAGTAAATTTACTAAGTACCTATGTATTCATTTTCTGTGGGCATTCACAGTAAGAAAGAAATAAAGTATAATTTTACAAAAGCTGCACACAAGCAGGCAACCAAGGTGCAAGAGACGACAGTGTGAGTCTGTGGGTCGTCGGATCGGTTCAGAGTAGTGGTGAGTGAAGTTATCTACTGTTGCTGAAGCTGGTGGGCTGGGACCCAGGGCTCCGGGATCTCCAGCCCGATGGTAGTAGCGGGAAGAGAGCATGGTCTGGATGGATTCCGCTTTCCTGCGACAGCGCTCCATGTAGATGTGGAGCTGGGGAGGGTTTCCCTCTGATAGACCGGGCCGCGGCTACTCATTGCCGCATTTTCTCGTTCTGGTCACTGGTGTTCCCATATCGGGCCGCGATGCAACTTATCAGGATACTCTCCACTGTGCATCTATCGAAGTTCTTGGTGACATGTCGAATCTACGCGAACCTCAGTTGTGATTTGTGATGACACTTACGTGGACCGATCCTTTAACATTTAAAGTTTCTGACCCTCTCAACCTTCCACTGGGCTCATGACTTTCCGTTTTCCTCCTCCTGTAGTCAGTAATCAGCTCTTCGATTTTGCTGACGTTGAGTGAGAGATTGTTATTGCGGCACCGCTCAACGGGATTTGAATTTCTCTTCCACAGGCCGATTCCTTGCCATCTTTAATAGAGGTGCTGAAGAGGCCCCGTCCTGAGATAGAGGCGTTTAAGGGACTTTTAGAAGATACGCGCATGGGTGTGCAGGGATGTGGACCATGCGCAGGCAGAAGCGATTAGATATCATTAGCTTAATTAGCTAATGATAATTACAGGGCGGCACAGCAGCGTAGAAGTTAACGCAATTCTTTACAGCGCCAGCGATCTGGGTTTAATTCCTGCCAATGTCTGGAAGGAACACACACACAGTGCTGGAGGAACTCAGCGGGCCGGGAAAAGAGTAAACAGTTTCGGGCCGAGAATCAGGAGTCCGGATGAAAAGGCGCTCGGCCCGAAACGTCAACTGTTCACTCTCTTCCACAGACGCTGCCTGGCCTGCTGAGCTCCTCCAGCATTTTGTCTGTTTCTCTGTGACCGTGTTCCTTCTCCGGCACAAAATGCTGGAGGGACTCAGCAGGTTTCCAGACCCATAGACGCTGCCTGGCCTGCTGAGCTCCTCCAGCATTTTGTCTGTTTCTCTGTGACCGTGTTCCTTCTCCGGCACAAAATGCTGGAGGGACTCAGCAGGTTTCCAGACCCATAGACGCTGCCTGGCCTGCTGAGCTCCTCCAGCATTTTGCGTGTATTACTCCTGTTTTCAAGCATCTGCAAAATCTTTTGTGTTTACGTCCGACTCCGGACCCGGAGCACAGCGCGTTCCGAAACTCTCCGCACTTCCTTCGCGACCCTGCTCAGACAATGGTTAGGCGCAGGGCGGACCGTACGCACGCACAAGCGCTGCTCCCTCCGGGGACTCCTCGGGGCCAGCTGTTCCAACATCTGCAGAACAGGTTGGTCTTCCCTCCCCACCCACCCCCAGAGTCCACTTCAAGCGGTATCTGTGGACTGACTCCCGGTCCCTCTGCGGATTCCTGCACCGGCTGGGAAGGCATCAGGGTCAAAACATGAGCCCCTCAAACCGACGTAGCTGTGTAAAACTTCAGAGAGGCCACGGATAAATATTTGATATCGAATAGAAAAGACAAAAAAATGTTAAGACAGGTTCCAAGAATAAGCTGGGGAATTTTAGGGTCGTGAGTACGGGAAAGTTAGTGGGAGGTATTCTGAGGGACTGGATGTAGGAGTATTTGGATAGAGGGAGACTAATTAGGGATGGCCGGGATGGCCAGGATGGCTTCCTGCGTGGTAGGTCGTGTCTAGCCAATCTTACAGAGCTTTTCAAGGAAGTCACCAGGAAAGTTGATGCAGGTGGGGCATGGACAACATCTGCCCTGACGAGGTACTGCCTGGGGGCTGGTCCGGAAGATTGGGTCACTTGGCATTCAGGATGAGATAGTAGACTGGGTTCCAGAACACCTTCACAGAACGAGTTTCCCTTCCTCTACCATTGATGTTGCCTTCACCGGCATCTCCTCCATCTCCTGCACAGCCGCCCTCCACCCCACCTTTCACTGCCGTAACATCCATTGGGTTAGTGTTAGCTTCCATTCTCTGTAACTTACCCCATTCCTACCACTAAGCGTATCTTTTCATTCTCATGATTTAACGCCCTTATTTCAGGACTCCACTCAGCCCCTCTCACCCTAAACACATGCCCTCCAATCCAGGCAGCGTCCTGGTGACCCTCCTCTGCACCCTCCGGAAATCCTCCACGACCTTCCTGGAACAGAGCGACCAGAATGGAATGCAATGCTCGAGATGCAGCCTGACGAGTTTCTGCAAGGGTCTCGTGTACTGGGGGAATGAGGGGAGAAAGGGGCAGTGAGGAGGGAGAGCTGTGGGAGGGATGGTGAGGAGGGAGTGCTGTGGGGAGGGACAGTGAGGAGGGATTGCTGTGGGGGGGCAGTGAGGAGGGATCGCTGTGGGAGGGGCGGTGAGGAGGGAGTGCTGTGGGAGGGGCGGTGAGGAGGGATTGCTGTGGGGGGGCAGTGAGGAGGGATTGCTGTGGGGGGGCAGTGAGGAGGGATTGCTGTGGGAGGGACGGTGAGGTGGGATTGCTGTGGGGAGGGACGGTGAGGAGGGATTGCTGTGGGAGGGACGGTGAGGAGGGATTGCTGTGGGAGGGGGTGAGGAGGGATCGCTGTGGGGAGGGACGGTGAGGAGGGAGTGCTGTGGGGAGGGACGGTGAGGAGGGATTGCTGTGGGGGGCGGTGAGGAGGGATCGCTGTGGGGAGGGACGGTGAGGAGGGATTGCTGTGGGGAGGGACGGTGAGGTGGGATCGCTGTGGGAGGGACGGTGAGGAGGGATCGCTGTGGGAGGGACGGTGAGGTGGGATCGCTGTGGGAGGGGCGGTGAGGTGGGATTGCTGTGGGGGGGGTGGTGAGGAGGGAGAGCTGTGGAAGGGACGGTGAGGAGGGATCGCTGTGGGAGGGACGGTGAGGAGGGATTGCTGTGGGGGGTGGTGGTGAGGAGGGAGAGCTGTGGGAGGGACGGTGAGGAGGGATTGCTGTGGGAGGGACGGTGAGGAGGGAGAGCTGTGGAAGGGACGGTGAGGAGGGAGCGCTGTGGGGGGGCGGTGAGGAGGGAGTGCTGTGGGAGGAGTGGTGAGGAGGGATTGCTGTGGGGAGGGACGGTGAGGAGGGATTGCTGTGGGAGGGACGGTGAGGTGGGATTGCTGTGGGAGGGACGGTGAGGAGGGATTGCTGTGGGAGGAGTGGTGAGGAGGGATTGCTGTGGGAGGGACGGTGAGGAGGGATTGCTGTGGGAGGGGTGGTGAGGAGGGATCGCTGTGGGAGGGGACGGTGAGGAAGGAGAGCTGTGGGAGGGGACGGTGAGGAGGGATTGCTATGGGAGGGACGGTGAGGAGGGATCGCTGGGGACGGTGAGGAAGGAGAGCTGTGGGAGGGGCGGTGAGGAGGGAGTGCTGTGGGAGGGGTGGTGAGGTGGGATTGCTGTGGGAGGGTGGTGAAGAGGGAATGCTGTGGGAGGGGGCGGTGAGGAGGGAATGCTGTGGGAGGAGTGGTGAGGAGGGATCGCTGTGGGAGGGACGGTGAGGAAGGAGAGCTGTGGGAGGGGCGGTGAGGAGGGAGTGCTGTGGGAGGGGCGGTGAGGAGGGATTGCTGTGGGAGGGACGGTGAGGAGGGATCGCTGTGTGGAGGGACGGTGAGGTGGGATCGCTGTGGGGGGGCGGTGAGGTGGGATCGCTGTGGGAGGGACGGTGAGGAAGGAGAGCTGTGGGAGGGATGGTGAGGAGGGATTGCTGTGGGAGGGACGGTGAGGAGGGAGAGCTGTGGGAGGGGCGGTGAGGAGGGAGTGCTGTGGGGAGGGACGGTGAGGAGGGAGTGCTGTGGGGAGGGACGGTGAGGAGGGAGTGCTGTGGGGGGGGGGTGAGGAGGGAGCACTGTGGGAGGGTGGTGAAGAGGGAATGCTGTGGGAGGGGGCGGTGAGGAGGGAATGCTGTGGGAGGAGTGGTGAGGAGGGATCGCTATGGGAGGGGCGGTGAGGAGGGATCGCTGTGGAAGGGACGGTGAGGAAGGAGAGCTGTGGGAGGGGCGGTGAGGAGGGAGTGCTGTGGGAGGGGCGGTGAGGAGGGAGTGCTGTGGGAGGGGGCAGTGAGGAGGGAACGCTGTGGGGGGGGTGAGGAAGGATTGCTGTGGGAGGGACGGTGAGGAAGGAGAGCTGTGGGAGGGACGGTGAGGAGGGAGAGCTGTGGGAGGGGCGGTGAGGAGGGCGTGCTGTGGGAGGGGCGGTGAGGAGGGAGCGCTGTGGGAGGGGCGGTGAGGAGGGAATGCTGTGTGGGGGCGGTGAGGAAGGAGAGCTGTGGGAGGGGTGGTGAGGAGGGAGCGCTCTGTGGGAGGGAATGCTGTGGGAGGGTGGTGAAGAGGGAGCGCTATGGGAGGTGGGTGACGAGGGAGCGCTGTGGGAGGGGCGGTGAGGAGGGAGAGCTGTGGGAGGGGCGGTGAGGAGGGAGAGCTGTGGGAGGTGTGGTGAGGAGGGAGAGCTGTGGGAGGTGTGAGGAGGGAGCGCTCTGTGGGAGGGTGGTGAAGAGGGAGCGCTATGGGAGGGATGGTGAGGAGGGAGCGCTGTGGGAGGGTGGTGAGGAGGGAGCGCTGTGGGAGGGGCGGTGAGGAGGGAGCACTGTGGGAGGGGTGGTGAGGAGGGAGCGCTGTGGGGGGGTGAGGAGGGAGTGCTGTGGGAGGGGTGGTGAGGAGGGAGCACTGTGGGAGGGGTGGTGAGGGAGCGCTGTGAGGGCGTGATGGGGAGGGAGCGCTGTGGGAGGGATGGTGAGGAGGGAGCACTGTGGGAGGGATGGTGAGGAGGGAGCATTGTGGGGGGGCAGTGAGGAGGGAGCGCTGTGGGAGGGGCGGTGAGGAGGGAGCGTTGTGGGAGGGGCGGTGAGGAGGGAGCGCTGTGGGAGGGGCGGTGAGGAGGGGTACTGTGGGTGGGGCAGTGAGTAGGGACAGTGTGGGAGGGGTGCTGTAAGGAGGGGCGCTGTGGAAGGGTCAGTGAGGAGGGGCACTGTGGGAGGCGTATTATATTTCAGGATGTGAAAACTACTCGCAGACTGTTTTTGCACAGTTACACATAATACGCAGTGTAATTCTTGAATTAGCAAGAAGGGAATGTGCCAGCAGAATTGCTGCTCAGGAAGGAGATGTAGAGGGAATTAATGGCACTGGGGAATTGGTAACACACTCTCTCCTGGGTACATTTCGACAA
This sequence comes from Hemitrygon akajei, assembly GCF_048418815.1. NCBI lineage: Eukaryota > Metazoa > Chordata > Chondrichthyes > Myliobatiformes > Dasyatidae > Hemitrygon > Hemitrygon akajei. The sequence goes on along the minus strand of NC_133124.1, from coordinate 180,779,389 downwards.
GTGAAACCCACCAGGGGTGAGAGCAGTGAGGCCAGCCCGAGCTGAACAATATCTACGCTCACACACACACACACACACACACACACCAGGGACATGCCTCTGTAACTGTCAACGATTATATCTGATCCCACTGATTAACGAGACAGGAAGCCTCACAAGGACATTTCACATCCTCTGCATGCTCCATCTTGGCCTGTCTCCTCACAGAAGATGCCAGTTTCCTATTCCATGTTCCTCCACGACGGTTCCCCCTCCCCCCTCCTCGGCTGTCTCTCTCTGTGACCGTCCGAGCCCAGTATCAGGATAAATGCTTGTCATCACAAAGCTGCAGTTGGCTTCCAAACAGTCGCAGTCTGGTGACTTTTTCCATATATCAATTCCCTGGATCAGACCCCAGCCTGTAATCCACTCCCGGGAATCTGTTATTCTATATATAAACCCCCTGAACCCCTGGATCAGATCCCAGCCTGTAACCCACTCCCGGGAATCTGTTATTCTATATATAAACCCCCTGAACCCCTGGATCAGATCCCAGCCTGTAATCCACTCCCAGGGATCTGTTATTCTATATATAAACCCCCTGAACCCCTGGATCAGATCCCAGCCTGTAATCCACTCCCAGGGATCTGTTATTCTATATATAAACCCCCTGAACCCCTGGATCAGATCCCAGCCTGTAATCCACTCCCAGGGATCTGTTATTCTATATATAAACCCCCTGAACCCCTGGATCAGATCCCAGCCTGTAATCCACTCCCAGGGATCTGTTATTCTATATATAAACCCCCTGAACCCCTGGATCAGATCCCAGCCTGTAATCCACTCCCAGGGATCTGTTATTCTATATATAAACCCCCTGAACCCCTGGATCAGATCCCAGCCTGTAATCCACTCCCAGGGATCTGTTATTCTATATATAAACCCCCTGAACCCCTGGATCAGATCCCAGCCTGTAACCTACTCCTGGGGATCTGTTATTCTATATATAAACCCCCTGAACCCCTGGATCAGATCCCAGCCTGTAACCCACTCCCAGGAATCTGTTATTCTATATATAAACCCCCTGAACCCCTGGATCAGATCCCAGCCTGTAACCCACTCCCGGGAATCTGTTATTATATATATAAACCCCCTGAACCCCTGGATCAGATCCCAGCCTGTAACCCACTCCGGGGAATCTGTTATTCTATATATAAAACCCCCTGAACCCCTGGATCAGATCCCAGCCTGTAACCTACTCCTGGGGATCTGTTATTCTATATATAAACCCCCTGAACCCCTGGATCAGATCCCAGCCTGTAACCCACTCCCAGGGATCTGCGATTCTATATATAAACCCCCTGAACCCCTGGATCAGATCCCAGCCTGTAACCCACTCCCGGGAATCTGTTATTCTATATATAAACCCCCTGAACCCCTGGATCAGATCCCAGCCTGTAACCTACTCCTGGGGATCTGTTATTCTATATATAAACCCCCTGAACCCCTGGATCAGATCCCAGCCTGTAACCCACTCCCGGGAATCTGTTATTCTATATATAAAACCCCCTGAACCCCTCGATTAGATCCCAGCCTGTAACCCACTCCCGGGAATCTGTTATTCTATATATAAACCCCCCGAACCCCTCGATTAGATCCCAGCCTGTAAATTACTTCCAGGGATCTGTTATTCTATATATAAACCCCCTGAACCCCTGGATTAGATCCAGCCTGTGACCCACTCCTGGGAACCATGAATGTCCTTTGTAATTATGCATTATTTACTGGAGCTTGTTTCTGTGCAAAACTAGTGGTAGGAAAATGCCAATGGTGATACATGTTTCTCTGGCCACGGGGAGGTGTGTGTGCATGATCTGCAGCCTTTGGTACTGGGGCTATCAATCTCTTTGACATGTGCTAATGGTGTTGGGCTGGCATGCTGGCAATAATCTCACAGCATGCTGACGATCCAAAACTCGACAGGGAGCAACACAGAACTGGGGTAAGGACAGAGGGACGGAGAGACGTGTGTGTGGGTGTTTGTGTTTGTGCGAGAGAGAAAGTGACCTGTCTCGCAGTGAGAAAGTTTGTGTGTGTATGAGAGTGATCCATCCCCAGTGAGAGTCTGTGTGTGTGTGTGTGAGAGAGAGAGAGACCCGACCCCAATTAGAATGTGTGTGTGTGGTATGTGTAAGAGAGAAACCCGTACCCTAGTGAGGAAGTGTGTGTGTGTAAGAGAGATACCTACCCCCAGTGAGAAAGCGTGTGTATATGTGTAAGAGAGAGATTGGTCTCCCAGTGAACATGTGTGTGTATGAGAGAGATAGGGAGAGACCTGTACCCCAGTGAGAGTCTGTGTGTGTGTGTGAGAGACCTGTGTCCCCCCAGTGAGAGTGTCTGTGTGTGTGTGAGAGAGAGAGAACCATATCCCAGTGAGAGAGTGTGTGTGTGTGGGGTGGAGGGAATGGGGGATGTGCGGATCTCTTGTTGTTTCCTCTCCTGTTGTCTATGTTTACTCTGCCAGCTACCCTTGTCATGCTACTGTCTGTGACCCCATCCATCACAGTCTGTGACCCCATCCATCACTGTCTGTGACCCCATCCATCACAGTCTGTGACCCCACCCATCACAGTCTGTGACCCCACCTTTATTACCCCAGCCATCACTGTGAGAGAGCCAACTTCTGTGACGTGTCCATCATCTTGCATGTTCCCACCTGTCTCACCCTGTCCGTCAGCATGTGTTCCCTCCCACCAGTATGACTTTGTCCATCACTGTCTGCGTTCCCACCTCTGTGACCCTGTCCATCACTGTGACCCTTGACTCCATCTGTGCATCTCTAGTCTGTGCACTCTATCCATGTACCTCTCTGTCTGGGTGGATCGAGGACAGTCCGTCTCTGTCTGGGTGGCTCGAGTTCACTCCATCTCTGTCTGGGTGGCTCAGGGTCAGTCCGTCTCTGTCTGGGTGGCTCGAGTTCACTCCATCTCTGTCTGGGTGGCTCAGGGTCAGTCCGTCTCTGTCTGGGTGGCTCGAATTCACTCCATCTCTGTCTGGGTGGCTCAGGGTCAGTCTGTCTCTGTCTGGGTGGCTCGAGGTCAGTCCGTCTCTGTCTGGGTGGCTCAGGGTCAGTCTGTCTCTGTCTGGGTGGCTCGAGGTCAGTCCGTCTCTGTCTGGGTGGCTCAGGGTCAGTCCGTCTCTGTCTGGGTGGCTCAAGGTCAGTCCGTCTCTGTCTGGGTGGCTCGAGGTCAGTCCATCTCTGTCTGGGTGGCTCGAGTTCACTCCATCTCTGTCTGGGTAGCTCGAGGTCAGTCCGTCTCTGTCTGGGTGGCTCGAGGTCAGTCCATCTCTGTCTGGGTGGCTCAGGGTCAGTCCATCTCTGTCTGGGTGGCTCAGGGTCAGTCAGACTCTGTCTGGGTGGCTCAAGGCCAGTCCGTCTCTGTCTGCATGCCTCTCTGTCTCTCTCATCCTGTGTATTTCTATGTGTCTGCCAACCTGTGTTTCTATCCCTTCCAGCCTGATTATCTGTTTCTCTGCAGTCCCTGTCTGTCCCTCAGTCTGTGCCCACCACCTCAGTCTATGTCTTTGTGTCTCCCAACCTCTGTGTCTCAGTCTGTGTGTCTCTCCCATTCCATGAGTCTGTGTGTACCTGCTTCTGCATCCTCCCAGATGTGTGGACAGTCTGGTTGTCCTCCGGTGCATTACAGCCAGCCGCCTGTGTCAGTAAACACGGGGCCCTTGGCGACCGGGGTGGAGGTCGTGCTGGCGCCTCGTTAGATTGTAGGGGAGGGGTGGGGGGCGGGCGAGCTGAGTGGCCCTAATGGGGGAGCTGAACGTGCTGGAGATGGGAGATAAGGCTGTCTAGGAGGGGTCGAGGAAGGAAGCACGGCTGCTCGTGGCCAAACTGCAGGCAATAAATAGGCACATGCTGATGTATGGGCTTCACACAGAGTCCGGAGTCACCCCAGCTCCTGATCAGCTGTCTCCACGGCTCAGAGAACAGAGAAATAGAGAGGGGAGAGAGAGGCAGAGGACAGACAGAGTAAAGAGAAATAGTAAGAAAGCAGTGTGGTGACAGGATAGAGAGATTACAGAAAGAGAGCTAAACGAGAGAACTTCGATAGAACAGAGAGAAATAGAAATAGAGCAGAGAAATGGAGAGAGGGAGAGAGAGAAAAACCGTGTTTCTCCGGCTGACTGTCTGCATCATCCTCCAGTGTCTGGTCAACTGTGTTACAGGTAAACGGCCTAAAACGCCACGTTGTTTGTGGATTTGGGGTGCCGGGATGCTCGTGTGGAGGGACAGGGTGTGGGATGGTGAGGGTCTGGAGGCTGCTGTCTGAATGCACTCTGTACGCTCTCTGTCGGGAGAGTCTAAGACCGCGGGGCAGAGCCTCAGAATAAAGGAACGTGCCTTTAGAACGGGGATGAGGAGGAATGTCTTTGGCCAGGGGTGGTGAATCTGTGGAATTAATTGCCACAGACGGCTGTGTAGGTTTAGTCATTTAAAGCGAAGGCTCATAGTTTCTTGACTAATCAGGACGTCAGGGAGTCGGGAGGAGAATGCGGTTGAGAAGGATAATAAATCAGTCATGATGGAATGGCGGACCAGACTCGATGGGCTGATTGGCCTAATTTGGTCTTATGGTCTCCCCGGCTGGATCTCCTTTCCCTCCCCCACCACTCCCACCTGATTTCCTACAGTGCCCAAATGAGAGAGACGCACGGGGTTAATTTGAGGGCTATTCAATCAGTGTGTAGGTGAGGGGATAGAATCTCAAATGCAGAGGAGGCAGAGGTTGAGGGGAATGAGGTTAAAAGTCAGAAAATGGAGGTCTGGAGGGAAAGAATGAGATTGAGCCTGTCCCATGAGTCAATGGAGACTGGACAGGTTGAACATCCTCTGCAAAGCAGTCGGACAGGAAGGTTTTGGCACAGTGAGATCCCACGAGTGGTGAGTTCCAGCAGTTTGGTGGGGGGGGGGGTGGAAGAAATGGAAGAGTGGAATGAGGGATGATTGATTCTTGGAAAATTGGTATTACTCACCCTCACCAAACCCGCCACCCCTGATGGGTGAGGTAACGGAATGGATGTGGGGTGCATCGATTATCTCCATTTTTCATGCCAACTTGTTCCTGCGTTTGGCCAATATCGCTCAACCTTTCCTCTTCACGTACCTGTCCAAATGCCCATCTCCCTAAACCCTTCCTCTCCGTGTATCTGTCCAAATGCATTTTTAATCATTGTTATTGTATCTGCCTTGACCGCTTTCTCTGGCAGCTCGTTCCACACACGGATCACACTCAGGGTGAAAACTATTGCCCTTTTAAATCTTTTCCCTCTCACTTTCAACCTATATCCTTTAATTTTAGATGGGTTTAAAATGAGAAGGAGAGATCTTATTTTAGACCTAGGATAAAGACTGTGACCGTCCATCTTATCAACACCCCTGACGGTTTTATAAACCTCTATCAGGTCACATCTCAGCCCCTTTGTTCCAGGGAAATCAGTCCCTGCCTGTCCAACCACTCCTGATAAGCCCTCTAGTTCTGCTAACATCCTCGTGAATCTTCTCTGAACCTCTCCAGTTAAATGACATCCTTCCTATAGCTGGGCGACCAGAACTACACGCAGTACTCCAAGTGCAGTCTCACCAATGTCCTGTACAGTTGTTACATGACATTTCAGCTCCTGTACACAGCGGCCTGGCTGATGAAGAGCAGCAGACCAAATAACTTCTTCACCATCCAGACTAACTGTGTCGCTGCAGGAGGGGTGGTGAGGAGGGAGAGATCTGTGGGAGGGGTTGAGGAGGAGAGCATTGTGGGAGGGGTTGAGGAGGGAGTGATGTGGGAGGGTTGAGGAGGGAATGCTGTGGGAGGGGTGAAGAGGGAGTGCTGTGGGTGGGGGAGAGGACGGAACACTGTGGGAGGGGGTGAGGAGGGAATGCTGTGGGAGGGGTGAAGAGGGAGTGCTGTGGGTGGGGGAGAGGACGGAACACTGTGGGAGGGGGTGAGGAGGGAATATTGTGGGATGGGTGAGTAGGGAGCACTGTGGGTGGCAGTGAGGAGGGAGCGTTGTGGGAGGGAGTGAGGATAGAGCACTGTGGGGGGGTGGTGAGGAGGGAGAGTCCTGTGGGAGGGGATGAGGTTGGAGCTCTGTGGGAGGGGTGGTGAGCAGGGAGCGCTGTGGGAAGGGGTGAGGAGGGAGCTCAGTGGGAGGGGTGAGGAGGGAATGTTGTGGGAGGAAGTGAGGGTAGAGTGCTGTGGTAGGGGTGGTGAGGGAGGAGCACTGAGCTGTGGGTGGGAGAGAATTTATTGTAACATTGTCCAGTCTTTTGTCAAGCATCAGCAGGGACAATCAGTCTGACTGCAATACTTGGCCCTCAATCATTTCCATGAAAGTGTTGCCATATTTAGCAGTTTCCGAATTGCAGCTTAAAATACACCGTCTCATCCATCACACTGGCTTTAGAAATCCCAGCAGGCCAGCAATTCCATCTGTATCGTTCCCCTAACAATGCCTTGATAATCTGACAAACTCCGGAATTGGAAATTTGTCCCAAGTGGCAATCGTTTGTCCTCAAGGCGGAGGTGGTTTCTATTCTCAGACCATTGTTCTCTGCTCTAGGGGGGTGGGGGCTGGGGAGGGATGAGTGGAGTCAGTGTGGATGGAATTATTATTAACATTACATTTCCCACTGGCTGCTAACATGATGCCTCACATGGTCCATCACTCGGATGTAGTCTGTGTAGCAGAGGTCTCTTGAAGATGCCCTCTCTCTCTCCCTCACTCATTCACTCTCACACTCTCTCTCTCACTCATTCACTCTCTCACACTCTCTCCCTCACACTCTCTCTCTCCCTCACTCATTCACTCTCTCTCACACTGCATTCTCATATACAGTCACTCTCTCTCTGCCTCTCTGTCAGATGCACGATGTCATACACATGCATTCTCTCTCTCACGCATTCTCCCACACTCCCTTTCTCTCAGAATCAGGTTTATCACTGTCATATGACGTGAAATTTGTTGTTTTGTGACAGTGCAAAGACATAAAATTACTCTGTTACAAAATAACTTATGGAAAATAAGGGAACGGAGAGCTAGTGTTCATGGAGCTTCCAGAAATCTGATGGCGGAGGGGAAGCGTCTGTTCCTCAGTCGTTGAGTGTGAGTCTTCAGGCTCTTGTACCTCCTCCGCGATGGAGGTATTGAGAAGAGAGTGTACCAGATGGTGAGGATCCTTGATGATAGATGGTACCGTCCCTCACTCTCTCACTCCTCCTCCTCACTCAACATATTCTCTGTTCCTCCCTCTCTTCCTCTCACACTCTCTCTCACTCTATTTGCTGCCCCTCAATACAGTCACACCCTCTCCTCTCAACTCACTCTCCTCCCCCACCTTCTTACCTCTCCTTCCGTCCCTCCCTCCCATCTCTTGTCACCCTTCATCCCTCCTGTCCTCTCTATCCTCTCACTCGTAATACTCATCCCCTCATTGGCCCCACATCCCAACCACTCACCCTCTTGATTTACCCTTCTCTTTTTCCCCTCCCTCTCCCTGCCACAGTACTTTCTAACACTCTCTCCTGCTCCTTCCCTTTCACACACTCACTCTCTCCCCTCCTTTCCTCCTCTCTCTATTCCCCTTTTCCATTCACATTCTTTCCTCTTCCTTCTTTCTCCCTCTCACATTCTCCTCTCCATCCCTCCATTTTCACTTTTCCACCTCCCTCTCTCACACAGTTTCTCTCTCTCCCTCCCACTCTGTCTCTCTCCCCTCTTCTTCTCCTTCTCTCCCTGAAGCACTACCTCCCACTGAAAAGCCTCAAAGGAGATTTTTTTTGAATGAGGGTGTGTCTCCCTTAAAGAACTTTCCTCTAGGGAGAACATTGCCCTCAGAAACCCCTTTTAAACTGACAATCTCTCTGCCAGTGATCAGCAAACGGGTTTTTGCCCGGGGACCCTTTCCAGGTTTGCCCTTTTGAAGGACGCTGATCCTGGGAGCTCTTGTTACAGAGGGTCTCCCCACTGGGGACTGACTCCACCATGTGGGTTGTCAGTTACAGTGAGTCCAGAGCACAGAGAGCAAGTGCCTATGTCAGAGAAACCCCCCCCCCCAACATTTAATTTAGAAAGGGCAGCCTCTCTCCCTCACAGTCCCATGTCAAGGGGGTATCTTGTTCGAAATGACCCACTTTGAAAGGAAGAAAGTCTGCAGGACCCCTTTGAATCCGGAAATCTCTCTCAGGGACATTTGTAATCAGGAAATTCTTCCCTCAGTCCCTGAGACCCCCTTTAAATAGAAAATCTCTTCCTGGGATCCCTCTTAAAGAGATCGACTGTTGCAAACAGGGATCACTTTCAAAAGGGATGTCTCTTTCTTTCCCCTCTCTCTTCCTCCCTCCCACACTTTCCCATTCCCTCCATCCCCTGGCTCTCCCTTTCCACATTCTCTCTTCTCAATCCTTCTCTCTCTCTCTCTCGTCTCCTCTGAATCCTGACCTGTATTCGAGACCACAGTGAGGGCTCCAGTAACGGAATGGTTCTTGTTGGCCAGTAGTGCTGCCTCTGGGGACCAACGATCAAGGGGTAGATCAGGCACTAAGATCCCTTGATTGTTTCCTGTACTGACTTCTGAGTCAGTCTGCGGGCTGTAGGTCTGGCTGGGATCCCAGTCACAGGCAAGTGTCTGTGAGCTGAAGGGAACGCACTTAGAAACTGGGAACGTCCAGAGTACGGTCCCTCCAGCAGTTTATGGGATGTACTCGGAGGCAAGAAGTGAGTGTGTCTCTGTGTATCTCTCCTGTGGGGACCCTGTTTAATGGAGGGAGTCTCTCTCCAGTGGGGACCATGTTTAATGGAGGGTTTCTCTCCTGTGGGGACCCTGTTTAATGGAGGGAGTCTCTCTCCTATGGAGACCCTGTTTAATGGAGGGAGTCTCTCTCCAGTGGGGACCATGTTTAATGGAGGGTTTCTCTCCTGTGGGGACCCTGTTTAATGGAGGGAGTCTCTCTCCTATGGAGACCCTGTTTAATGGAGGGAGTCTCTCTCCAGTGGGGACCATGTTTAATGGAGGGTTTCTCTCTCCCATGGGGACACTGTTTAATGGAGAGAGTCTCTCTCCTGTGGGGACCCTGTTTAATGGAGGGAGTCTCTCTCCTATGGAGACCCTGTTTAATGGAGTGAGTCTCTCTCCCATGGGGACACTGTTTAATGGAGAGAGTCTCTCTCCCGTGGGGACCCTGTTTAATGGATGGTGTCTCTCTCCCGTGGGGACCCTGTTTAATGGAGGGAGTCTCTCTCCCGTGGGGACCCTGTTTAATGGAGGGAGTCTCTCTTCTGTGGGGACCCTGTTTACTGGATGGTGTCTCTCTCCTGTGGGGACCCTGTTTAATGGAGGGAGTCTCTCTCCAGTGGGGACCATGTTTAATGGAGTCTCTCTCCAGTGGGGACCCTGTTTAATGGATGGTGTCTCTCTCCTGTGGGGACCCTGATTAATGGAGGGTTTCACTCCCGTGGAGACCCTGTTTAATGGAGGGAGTCTCTCTCCCGTGGGGACCCTGTTTAATGGAAGGAGTCTCTCTCCCGTGGGGACCCTGTTTAATGGATGGTGTCTCTCTCCCATGGGGACCCTGTTTAATGGATGGTGTCTCTCTCCCGTGGGGGCCCTCTTTAATGGATGGTGTCTCTCTCCCGTGGGGACCCTGTTTACTGGATGGTGTCTCTCTCCCGTGGGGACCCTGTTTAATGGAGGGAGTCTCTCTCCAGTGGGGACCCTGTTTAATGGATGGTGTCTCTCTCCCGTGGGGACCCTGTTTAATGGAGGGTGTCTCTCTCCCGTGGGGACCCTGTTTAATGGATGGTGTCTCTCTCCCGTGGGGACCCTCTTTAATGGATGGTGTCTCTCTCCCGTGGGGACCCTGTTAAATGGATGGTGTCTCTCTCCCGTGGGGACCCTCTTTAATGGATGGTGTCTCTCTCCCGTGGGGACCCTGTTTAATGGAGGGTGTCTCTCTCCCGTGGGGACCCTGTTTAATGGATGGTGTCTCTCTCCCGTGGGGACCCTCTTTAATGGATGGTGTCTCTCTCCCGTGGGGACCCTGTTAAATGGATGGTGTCTCTCTCCCGTGGGGACCCTCTTTAATGGATGGTGTCTCTCTCCCGTGGGGACCCTGTTTAATGGAGGGAGTCTCTCTCCCGTGGGGACCCTCTTTAATGGATGGTGTCTCTCTCCCGTGGGGACCCTGTTTAATGGATGGTGCCTCTCTCCCGTGGGGATCCTGTTTAATGGATGGTGTCTCTCTCCCGTGGGGACCCAGTTTAATGGATGGAGTCTCTCTCCCATGAGGACCCTGTTTAATGGAGGAAGTCTCTCTCCCGTGGGGACCCAATTTAATGGAGAACATAACATAAGAACATAAGAGATAGGAGCAGGAGTAGGCCAATCGGCCCCTCAAGCCTGCTCTGCCATTCAACAAGATCATGGCTGATCCAATCTTAACTCTAGTTTTCACCAAATCCCACAAGGCAACAGTGCCAACCAACAGGGCACCATGCCGCCCATTTTATTTTATTATTCATCCCGCCCAAACCCATGTGATCACCCGGGGAAAAAAAACCGTGAAGGGTTCACCGTGGTCTTGAATACAGGTCAGGATTCAGAGGAGATGAGGGAACCAGGGAGTCTCTCTCCCGTGGGGACCCAGTTTAATGGAGGGAGTCTCTCTCCCGTGGGGACCCTGTTTAATGGAGGGAGTCTCTCTCCCGTGGGGACCCTGTTTAATGGAGGGAGTCTCTCTCCCGTGGGGACCCTGTTTAATGGAGGGATGGTGTCCTTCCTGTGATACCCTGTTTAATGAGAGGTTGTTTTCTTCCACTAGGTCCCTGTTCGATGGCTGGACGTCTCTTTCTCAGAGAACGTTTGTAAATGTGGGTGTGGGTGTGTGTTTGTGGTGGGGGGTGTTGGTGGTGGAGTTTGTGGGAGGATGTTTCCCTTACCAGGGTGCTCAGTTCAATGAACCCCATCGGTTGAGTGACCAGTTTCTATTTCTGATCTCACAGGTTCAGAGAAGCTGACCATCACTCCACCAAATGGGAAAGTCGAACTGGGAGAGAGCAGGACTTTCATCTGCAAAGGTCAGTGGTCACACACACAAACAGACACTCATTCACTCACAATGCACATCTACTCACACTTACACACAAACTCACTTGCACACTTACACACTCATAAACATACACACACACAGACACTCATTCACTCACAATGCACATCTACTCACACTTAAACACAAACTCACTTGCTCATTTACACGCTCATAAACACACACACACACACACACACACACACACACACACAGTCACTCCTGGGACGTGAGGGACAGAGATGAGGTTGGCCTCACTCCTGCTCTGAAGCCCTGTCCTTCTCTCTCTCACCAGTGGAAAAGGGAGATGCTGACTCCATTCTCTGGTACGACATTGATGACGAAGAGGTGGAGGAAACTGACCACATCCGGATTGAAGGGAATGAATACCAATCCCAGCTGAAGATCATCAATGCCGACCCGGAGGTGAATGGGATATATCGGTGCATGGCCAGTCTGGATAATGGCGAAGATCTGCGGAAATCCATCACCATCAGCGTTATACGTAAGTGGGTCAGAGTCATTTCACCAAATCCACAGCTGAGCTCCCAGACCAGGTGTTACTGACAGGAGGGGCCGTCCTGACCAGCAAACAACCAATCACCCCTCCCAAAGTGCCCCTCCTCAACAACCCCTCCCACAGTGATCCCTCCTCAACCTCCCCTCCCACAGCGCTCCCTCCTCACCATCCCTCCCACAGTGATCCCTCCTCAACCACCCCTCCCACAGTGATCCCTCCTCACCACCCCTCCCACAGTGATCCCTCCTCAACCACCCCTCCCCACAGTGATCCCCTCCTCACCACCCCTCCCACAGTGATCCCTCATCAATCACCCCTCCCACAGTGATCCCTCTTCAACCACCCCTCCCACAGTGATCCCTCCTCACCTCCCCTCCCACAGTGATCCCTCCTCAACCACTCCTCCCCACAGTGATCCCTCCTCACCTCCCCTCCCCACAGTGATCCCTCCTCAATCACCCCTCCCACAGTGATCCCTCCTCAACCACCCCTCCCACAGTGATCCCTCCTCACCTCCCCTCCCACAGTGATCCCTCCTCAACCACTCCTCCCCACAGTGATCCCTCCTCACCTCCCCTCCCCACAGTGATCCCTCCTCAATCACCCCCTCCCACAGTGATCCCTCCTCAATCACCCCTCCCACAGTGATCCCTCCTCACCACCCCTCCCACAGTGATCCCTCCTCAATCACCCCTCCCACAGTGATCCCTCCTCACCACCCCTCCCACAGTGATCCCTCCTCAACTCCCCTCCCACAGTGATCCCTCCTCACCACCCCTCCCACAGTGATCCCACCTCACCGTCCCTCCCACAGCGATCCCTCCTCACCACCCCTCCCACAGTGATCCCTCATCAATCACCCCTCCCACAGTGATCCCTCCTCAACCACCCCTCCCACAGTGATCCCTCCTCACCTCCCCTCCCACAGTGATCCCTCCTCACCACCCCTCCCACAGTGATCCCTCCTCACCTCCCCTCCCACAGTGATCCCTCCTCACCACCCCTCCCACAGTGATCCCTCCTCAACCACCCCTCCCACAGTGATCCCTCCTCAACCACCCCTCCCCACAGATCCCTCCTCAATCACCCCTCCCACAGTGATCCCTCCTCAACCACCCCTCCCACCGTGATCCCTCCTCACAGCCCCTCCCACAGCATTCCCTCCTCAACCGCCCCTCCCATAGCATTCCCTCCTCAACCCCCCCCACAGTGATCCCTCCTCACTGCCCCTCCAACGGTGCTCCCTTCTCAACCACCCCTCCCATGGTGCTCCCTCCTCTGCCCCTCCCACAGTTCCCTCAAACACCCTCACTCCTCTGAGAGCTCCCTGCTCTCCCACACTCTTTCCATACAGATTACTGTGGGTGAATCTCTGCAGAGCTGTGACGATTTGAACTCAGTTTCTGATCGAGATTGAGATACAAGTGGGGGTGTTCAGGATAACCCCACCACCAGTGGGGGTGTTCAGGATAACCCCACCACCAGTGGGGGTGTTCAGGGGTAAACCCACCACCAGTGGGGGTGTATGAGGGGTAACCCCACCACCAGTGGGGGTGTTCAGGGGGTAAACCCACCACCAGTGGGGGTGTATGAGGGGGTAACCTCACCACCAGTGGGGGTGTTCAGGGGGTAAACCCACCACCAGTGGGGGTGTATGAGGGGTAACCCCACCACCAGTGGGGGTGTTCAGGGGGTAACCCCACCACCAGTGGGGGTGTATGAGGGATAACCCCACCACCAGTGGGGGTGTTTAGGGGGTAACCCCACCACCAGTGGGGGTGTTCAGGATATCCCCACCACCAGTGGGGGTGTTCGGGGGTAACCCCCACCACCAGTGGGGGTGTTCAGGGGTAAACCCACCACCAGTGGGGGTATATGAGGGGTAAACCCACCACCAGTGGGGGTATATGAGGGGTAACCCCACCACCAGTGGGGGTGTTCAGGGGGTAACCCCACCACCAGTGGGGGTGTTCAGGGGGTAACCCCACCACCAGTGGGAGTGTATGAGGGATAACCCCACCACCAGTGGGGGTGTTCAGGATAACCCCACCACCAGTGGGAGTGTTCAGGGGGTAACCCCACCACCAGTGGGGGTGTTCAGGGGGTAACCCCACCACCAGTGGGAGTGTTCAGGGTAACCCCACCACCAGTGGGAGTGTTCAGGGGGTAACCCCACCACCAGTGGGGGGTGTTCAGGGTAACCCCAACCACCAGTGGGAGTGTTCAGGGGGTAACCCCACCACCAGTGGGGGTGTTCAGGGGGTAACCCCACCACCAGTGGGGGTGTTCAGGGTAACCCCACCACCAGTGGGAGTGTTCAGGGGGTAACCCCACCACCAGTGGGGGTGTTCAGGGGGTAACCCCACCACCAGTGGGAGTGTTCAGGATAACCCCACCACCAGTGGGGGTGTTCAGGGGGTAAACCCACCACCAGTGGGGGTGTAAGGGATAACCCCACCACCAGTGGGGGTGTTCAGGATAACCCCACCACCAGTGGGGGTGTTCAGGGGGTAACCCCACCACCAGTGGGAGTGTTCAGGATAACACCACCACCAGTGGGGGTGTTCAGGGGGTAACCCCACCACCAGTGGGGGTGTTCAGGATAACCCCACCACCAGTGGGAGTATTCAGGGGGTAACCCCACCACCAGTGGGGGTGTTCAGGGGGTAACCCCACCACCAGTGGGAGTGTTCAGGATAACACCACCACCAGTGGGGGTGTTCAGGGGGTAAACCCACCACCAGTGGGGGTGTTCAGGGGGTAAACCCACCACCACTGGGGGTGTAAGGGATAACCCCACCACCAGTGGGGGTGTTCAGGATAACCCCACCACCAGTGGGAGTGTTCAGGGGGTAACCCCACCACCAGTGGGAGTGTTCAGGGGGTAACCCCACCACCACTGGGGGTGTTCAGGGTAACCCCACCACCAGTGGGAGTGTTCAGGGGGTAACCCCACCACCAGTGGGGGTATTCAGGGGGTAACCCCACCACCAGTGGGAGTGTTCAGGGTAACGCCACCACCAGTGGGGGTGTTTAGGGGGTAACCCCACCACCAGTGGGGGTGTATGAGGGGGTAACCCCCACCACCAGTGGGGGTGTTCAGGGGGTAACCCCACCACTAGTGGGGGTGTTCGAGGGGTAACCACACCATCAGTGGCGGTGTTCGAGGGGTAACCTCACCACCAGTGGGGGTGTTCGGGGGGTAACCCCACCACCAGCACAGGGTCCGCACAGTGAATATTTTTGTTTGTTTCTCTTGGCAGAGGACCCCAAGTTCGCAAATACACCCCCCGTCCAGGAGTTTGAAGAGGGATCAGATGCGGCTGTTCTTTGCCATGTTGTTGGCATTCCGGATCCCATTGTGTCCTGGGAATATCATCAGGAGATTGTCCAGTCAGGTATGTTCACTGATCACTGCTCCCGGTGTGGGTCTGACCCAGGGATACGGAGACTGGAACTGTGCACGGTGCTCCCGGTGTGGGTCTGACCCAGGGACACGGAGACTGGAACTGTGCACGGTGCTCCCGGTGTGGGTCTGACCCAGGGATACGGAGAGTGGAACCGTGCACGGTACTCCCGGTGTGGGTCTGACCCAGGGATACAGAGACTGGAACTGTACACGGTGCTCCCGGTGTGGGTCTGACCCAGGGACGCGGAGACTGGAACTGTGCACGGTGCTCCCGGTGTGGGTCTGACCCAGGGACACGGAGACTGGAACTGTGCACGGTGCTCCCGGTGTGGGTCTGACCCAGGGATACGGAGACTGGAACTGTGCACGGTGCTCCCGGTGTGGGTCTGACCCAGGGACACGGAGACTGGAACTGTGCACGGTGCTCCCGGTGTGGGTCTGACCCAGGGACACGGAGACTGGAACTGTGCACGGTGCTCCCGGTGTGGGTCTGACCCAGGGATACGGAGACTGGAACTGTGCACGGTGCTCCCGGTGTGGGTCTGACCCAGGGACACGGAGACTGGAACCGTGCACGGTGCTCCCGGTGTGGGTCTGACCCACGGACACGGAGACTGGAACTGTGCACGGTGCTCCCGGTGTGGGTCTGACCCAGGGATACAGAGACTGGAACTGTGCACGGTGCTCCCGGTGTGGGTCTGACCCAGGGATACAGACTGGAACTGTGCACGGTGCTCCCGGTGTAAGATTGGAACTGTCCATGGGGCTCCCAGTGTGAGATTGGAACTGTCCATGGGGCTCCCGGTGTAAGATTGGAACTGTCCATGGGGCTCCCAGTGTGAGATTGGAACTGTGCACAGAGCTCCCAGAAAACCAGAAGTTTTATCACCCACCTGCTTCTCATTTAGAGCGTTACAGTATCCTGTCCGATGGGACTCTGGTGATCAAACACATCCAGGCGTCAGATGCAGGAACGTACCAGTGCATTGGATCCATCAGAGAGAGATCAGTGAGGACACCTTGGCCAATCACAGTCAAAGTCAAGTGTACGTGACGGGGAGTGAGTAAAGCGGGAGGGGGTGGTGAGGAGGAAATGCTGTGGTAGTGGGTGAGGAGGGAGTACTGTGGGAGGTGGTGAGGAGGGAACGCTGTTGGAGGGGGTGAGGAGGGAGTAGTGTGGGAGGGGGGTGAGGAGGGAGTACTGTGGGAGGGGGTGAGGTTCAGCTCTGTTTGTGACTGACCAATGTGACTTTGCCCACTACAGACATCCCCACATTTGAATCTTCTGAACCGCAGGTCCTGTACAGCTGGTTAGGAAACCCCGTCAACATCTCCTGCACCGTCCGGGGTTATCCCGAGCCAAACATCACCTGGAGCTGGAACAGTTTGGATCTCGGGGACATTGGGGATATCTCCAAACACTCAACAGACATCAGGAGTGTCCTGCAGGTCAGTCCGGGTTATGGGGTCACAGAGAAGGGGAGGGGTGTAGGGGCCAGAGCAAGTTACAGAGACAAGGAGGGAGGTAGGGGCTGGAGGAGGTTACAGAGACAGGGTGGTGGGGAGGCGCTGAAGGGGGTTACAGAGACGGGGAGGGGTGTAGGGGCTGGAGCGGATCTCAGGGCTGGGAATGGGAGTATCGGCCAGAGGGTTGTACACCCCTCCCCTCCTCTGCCTCCCTCACTGACACTCCCTCGCTCTCTCTTTCAGGTGAGGGTGAGCTCCCCAGAGGAATTCTCAGAGTACCGGTGCACGGCAACCAACGCTCAGGGCTCGGCTTCTCACACCGTGCAGCTGAGGGAGGGAGGTGAGGACAGCCGTGACTAACTCATGGGCCTCTCCCCACCCAGAGGCCCCTTCCCACTTCCTCTCCCATTCACACTTCCCCCTCCCTGTGAGTGTCCTTCCCCTCCTTCCCCACCCCCTCCCATCCACACCGTCTCAACTCTCCTCCCTCCCAACCACCGGTCTCCTTCCCCACCCCCTCCCATCCACACCGTCTCAACTCTCCTCCCTCCCAACCACCGGTCTCCCTCCCATCCACACCGTCTCAACTCTCCTCCCTCCCAACCACCGGTCTCCCTCCCCACCCCCTCCCATCCACACCGTCTCAACTCTCCTACCTCCCAACCACCGGTCTCCCTCCCCACCCCCTCCCATCCACACCGTCTCAACTCTCCTCCCTCCCAACCACCGGTCTCCTTCCCCACCCCCCTCCATCCACACCGTCTCAACTCTCCTCCCTCCCAACCACCGGTCTCCTTCCCCCACCCCCTCCCATCCATACCGTCTCAACTCTCCTCCCTCCCAACCACCGGTCTCCCTCCCCCACCCCCTCCCATCCACACCGTCTCAACTCTCCTCCCTCCCAACCACCGGTCTCCCTCCCCACCCCCTCCCATCCACACCGTCTCAACTCTCCTCCCTCCCAACCACCGGAGTCTCCTTCCCCACCCCCTCCCATCCACACCGTCTCAACTCTCCTCCCTCCCAACCACCGGTCTCCCTCCCCACCCCCTCCCATCCACACCATCTCAACTCTCCTCCCTCCCAACCACCGGTCTCCTTCCCCACCCCCTCCCATCCACACCATCTCAACTCCTCCCTCCCTAAGGCTCCCTCTCCCCCTCCACCCTGTGGGTCTCCTCCCCCCACCCCTCAGGATCACAGGAAGAGCGGGGAAACTCCACACAGAGAACAGGGTTGTGATGGAACCCGGGATCTCCAGAAGAGTCTCTCCAGATCCCTCCGACCCCCTCCCCTCCTACTCCATGAAGGGGAGGCTCCTTCTCAGCTGCCCCTCCTTTCCTCCCACCTGCCCCATATCTCCGTCAGTGAAGGCACCTCTTGCCTGCACCCCACCTCTGCTGCAGGAGGCTCCCAGCCCTCTCTCCTTCCCACCCCATTCCGCTCTGCTCCCACTGAACCCTCTGCCTCCCGTTTCCCCTCTGCAGGGTTTCCGGGCATCCCGCGGCAGCTGAGGGCGGAGCCGCACTCCACCACTGTCCGGGTGGCCTTCGACCCGCCCGGGGAGGACAGCGGCATCCCCGTCCTGGGATACTGGCTGGAGTGGAGGCAGAACTCCAGCTGGGAATGGAACCGGACGCGAATCGACAATGGTAGGCCAGGGGAATCGGAGGGCGGGAGAGTGGAGGGGAAGGGGGAAATGTCGGGTTAGGAGGGGCCTGATGAAGGGTCTCCGCCTGAAACATCGACAGTTTATTCATTTCCATTGGTGCCTGTGGATTTCTGTGTGCAGGGGTCGGTTATATCTACTGTGCCACACTTTCTATAATCCATGGAAGACAAGCTGTGACAAAATGAAACCCATCCTGCCTCTCTCCCTCTCCCCCTCTCCCTCTGCCCCAGAATACTACCTCGTCACTGGATTGCAGCCCTACACTCCGTACCAGTTCCGTGTGTCCGCCATCAACGGCAGAGGCGACGGCAATTATTCCGACATCGTTTCCGCCAGAACGCTCTCGAGCCGTGAGTGGATTCCAGCAGAAATGTCCGCGGGCAGAGGGGTGGGGGGGGCAATGAGTCGGGGGGGACTCCGCACAGATTCAGACCCACAGGGTAATTCAGGCTGGGGGGTGGCTGGAAATGAGGGAAGGGAGATACAGACAGAGTCAAAGATTGGGAGTGAGGGCGAGGGAGAGTTGTGGGAGAGTGTGAGGGGGAGAGAGAGAGTGGGATTGAGAGTAAGAGAGTGGGGTGAGATCGATAAGGGGAGAGCAAGAATTTGGAGAGAGAAGGGGGTAGGAAAAGTGAGGGGAGAGGGGATGGGAGAGTCAGGGAGAGAGCGAAGGGATAGAGAGACAAGAGGGAGAGAGTGGGGATTGCGAGTGCAAGGGAAGAGAGGGGATAATGAGAGCGGGGGTGGAGAGTGAAGGGGGAGAGAGAATTGGGGAAGAGTGTGGGGGGAGAGCAATGGGTAAGGAGAGGTGGGGAGAGAAGGGGTTAGAGAGAATTAGGGAAGAGTGGGGGAGAGAAGGGGTAAAAAGAATTTTGTAAGGGTGTGGGAGAGAGAAGAGGGTAGAGAGAGTGGGGTAGAGAGAATGTTAGAGATGGTAGAGAGAGATAGTAGGGGCAGAGAGATAGTGTGGGAGAGGATGTGTGTTGGGTAGAGAGAGAGGGTGGAGAGTGAGTAGGAATTGAGAGAAAGTGGAGGGGAGAGAGAGAAAGAGTGAGCTGGAGGTGGGGGTTGGGAGTTGATTTGATCCAAGATACGTTTCAAGGGGTGGGGGGCAGAGGGAGATTGAATACAAGCTGCCCAAAGTGGGGAGAGGTTGCAAGAAGCAGGGTGAACAGGGGCTGCTGGGAGAGCTGAATCAGTGGTCCAGTAGTGGCTGGATGGACAGAGTGGTCTCCCACAGGTCTCGTGGGGCTGATCTTTGCTTTTTCATTCTTTTTAAAGTTGTTAGTGTTTTGTACATTTATTTATTTGTATATTTTATTACAACTGGCCATGCATTGCCCAGTAACTCTTTCACTGCTGCTCTCTCCTCCATGTAACCATCACCATGTTCATCCACCCATCTCATCATCATGTGATCGCTCTCATTATGTCCGGTGATGTCATCTGCGGCCCATCCAATAGGAGGTAATGTTCCATTCCACTTTCCTCATTTCCCATCTTCTCGCCTGCTGTGATTGGGTGAATTTTGGGGAAGTGGGGAGGGGCAGTCGAGGGAGAGACCGGTGAAAAAAAATTAAATGGACACTCCCCCTTTTGCTCTTGTGCACAGCAAGATCCCACCAGGGGAAAGAGGAAGGGGAAAACCTCTGCTAGACTGGGAAGTTTCAAGACAGGAGGTCCTGAAATGGGGAGGGGGTGTTGCACTCACCATTCAGGATTGGGGGGTGTACCCTCATCATCTAGAGTCTCTGGAACTCCCCCCACTTGGGGAGCTCTCATCACTGAGTGGATCCGAGAAGGACATGGCTAGGTTTGTGGCTGTTGGGGCAACGATCGAGCATGAAACAAGGGACAAATGGATTTGCCCTGCTGTACTAATTGACAGAGTCTCTGGGGGTTCAGAGTGAGGTGGGGGGGGTTGGAAGAAAAGGGTTAAGTCGATGCCAGTTCCTCTAGATGGTCACCCAAACTCCAGTGAATAAAGTCCCAAACTGCCCTACCTCTCTCCATAACTTAGTCCGTGGAGTCCTGGCAACATCTTTGTAAATCTCCTCTGCATCTTCCTATAGTGGGAAGAGACCAAACTGAACCCCCACGAGAAAGCCATTCTTCACTCTCTTCACACTAAACACCATCTTCCTACGGTTCCACCCAGATGCTCCATCCACAGAGAAAAGTACAGCACAACAGGCCCCCAGCCCACAATGTTGTACCAACCTTTTACCCTACTCTAAGATCAATCTCACCCTGCCTCCCATTTCTCTTTCTGCCATGTGTCTGTCTAAGTGTCTCTTAAATATCCCTAATGTGTCAGCCTGTGCCACCTCCCCGGTAGTGTGTTCCACACACCCACCACTCTCTGTGTAAAACAAACCTTTAACATCTCACCTGTACTTCCCTCCAATCAGCTTAAAATACTGTCCTTCATATTAGCTATTTCCTCTGAAGAAAAAGTCTCTGACTGTCCAATTGCTCTACACCTCCTATGATCACGTACGCCTCTATCAAGTCACCTCTCATCACCCAGTGAGAAAAGGCCTTGCTCCCTCAGCCTATCCTCATACCACATGCTCTCTAATCCAGGCAGTATCCTCGTAAATCTCCTCCGCACCCTCCCTAAAGTTCCCAAACCCTTCCTATAATGAGGTGACCAGAACTGAACACAATACTCCGGGTGGGTCGATCTGCAGTTTTGTGAAGCTGCAACATCACCTGGCAGTAGATGTTGTCAATGTTACAACACAAACAACCATTTTCATGCCAAGAATGCAATCGCAATGCAGGGAGTGAGAGCAAACTCCCACCGGACACTGCCCGGACTGGAGGACTCTAGTTATGGGGAGAGATCGGGTATGCTTCCCCTGGAGTGAAGGAGGCTGAGAGGCTTACGGAGAAGAGGAATAGATCCATCCCTCCATCCCTCCCTCCGTGAGGATAGAGAGACAGTCTTGTCCCCTCTGGTAGGGAACCAAAGATCAAGGTAGATCTATTCTCAGATGTCACCATATACTACCTTGAGATTTATTTTCTTACAAGGATTTGCAGGAAAACAGTAAATACTACAGAATTTTATGAACACTACGTACACAGATACAAACTGGCAACCAGAGTGCAATAGAAGACAAACTGTGGAAATATAAAATAATACTGTTGTAGCGTGGTGCTGGGAAGGCTTCAGATGGGGATGGGACAGAGGATGCTGGCCCTTTCTCCAAAATGGAGATGAGGTAGACTGGCATGACGGGGTTTCCACGGGATGTTCCCCAGGGAAGGAGGGGCTCTCGTCCGGAAGAAAGACCTGGAGCAGCTGGGGAGGGGGTCTGCTTGCAGGCCAGGGGAGGATGAGTCGAGGCATTTGGAAGAAAGAGAAGTTTGGGACGGAATAAATTGAATGTGGTGAGGGAGGAGGCTGAGGGTCTCGACAATCAGGACCCCCTGACACAAGTGAACCTCTACAAGCTGAACATGTGCCCTCTCATTAATGATTACCAAAAGAGGCTTTGTGAGGACACTGGGTAGGAGTTTCTGAAAGGGGAGAGGGATTCGGGGGAGGGGGGTTGAGAATATAATGGCTGACGGGAGAGCTGCATTGGAGAGCCAGTAGCAGGCAGATGGGAAGAAAGGCCTGATCCTTTGTTCCATGGGACAGGACCAATGAAAACGTTTGTTATTCTCACAGGGGAACCAGACAGGCCCAGAGTCTCCACCAGGAACGAAAGCACAGGCAACGATATCCGGATATTCTTCAAGGACGTGGAGAATGGAGGCAGCCCAGTTCTACGGCACCTCATCAGATACAAGGAAGTACGTGGCTACTATCACTCACGAACATCAGCCCCTGGGATTGTGTGGAGGGAACATCACTCTGTGTCTGACCCCGGGAGTGTGTGATGGGACGGTGTGGAGGAGGTTTCACTCTATGTCTGACCCCGGGAGTGTGTGATGGGACGGTGTGGAGGGAGATTCACTCTGTGTCTGACCCCGGGAGTGTGTGATGGGACGGTGTGGAGGGAGCTTCATTCTGTGTCTGACCCCGGGAGTGTGTGATGGGACGGTGTGGAGGGAGCTTCACTCTGTGTCTGACCCCGGGAGTGTGTGATGGGACGGTGTGGAGGGAGCTTCACTCTGTGTCTGACCCCGGGAGTGTGTGATGGGATGGTGCTGAGGGAGCTTCACTCTGTGTCTGACCCCGGGAGTGTGTGATGGGATGGTGCGGAGGGAGCTTCACTCTGTGTCTGACCCCGGGAGTGTGTGATGGGACAGTGTGGAGGAAGCTTCGCTCTGTTTCAGACCCCGGGAGTGTGTGATGGGACGGTGTGGAGGGAGTTTCACTCTGTTTCAGACCCCGGGAGTGTGTGATGGGACGGTGTGGAGGGAGATTCACTCTGTGTCTGACCCCGGGAGTGTGTGATGGGACGGTGTGGAGGGAGCTTCATTCTGTGTCTGACCCCGGGAGTGTGTGATGGGACGGTGTGGAGGGAGCTTCACTCTGTGTCTGACCCCGGGAGTGTGTGATGGGACGGTGTGGAGGGAGCTTCACTCTGTGTCTGACCCCGGGAGTGTGTGATGGGATGGTGCTGAGGGAGCTTCACTCTGTGTCTGACCCCGGGAGTGTGTGATGGGATGGTGCGGAGGGAGCTTCACTCTGTGTCTGACCCCGGGAGTGTGTGATGGGACAGTGTGGAGGAAGCTTCGCTCTGTTTCAGACCCCGGGAGTGTGTGATGGGACGGTGTGGAGGGAGTTTCACTCTGTTTCAGACCCCGGGAGTGTGTGATGGGACGGTGTGGAGAGAGTTTCACTCTGTGTCTGACCCTGGGAGTGTGTGATGGGACGGTGTGGGGGGAGTGTAAAGTTTTGAGAAGGTTTGGAGATGTATCTCTGCCTCTGACCCTGTTCCCAGGTTGAAGCTGATGAATGGTGCAATGTAACAGTGAATGATTCCAGTTCCGACTCCTACCTCCTGAAAAATCTGAACTGGGGCTCAGTCTATGAGTTAGAGATCGAGGCAGAAAACAGAAATGGTCGTTCGGTGACCACCTACCTGAATGTCTCCATTCCTCCGAGACCGCCCGCTGCTGCTGTCGGTGAGTTGCAGATCGTCACTTCCTCTGACCACTACCGATCCTCTGTCCACTCTCGACCTTCTGACCCTGTGTCCCATGACTCCTGCACCCCTCCATTCCAAACTGGGATACCAATCATGAGGGTACCTTCTGCTTTCTGGGTGACTCCTGTCCTTCTCATCTCTCTTGGTCCATCACCCCTGACCCCTGCACTGGTCCTCATCCCTTGACCTTTGCACTGCCCCTTGTCCCTTAACCTCCCCTTGACCCTCATTTTCGCTTTTACCCCTCATCCTTGACACTTATCTTCACCCCTTGACTGTTGACCCTCACCCTTCCCTCCACTCTTGATCCAGAACTCGTCTTTGACCTCCTCCCATTGCCCCTCAATCATCTGCCTCACCTTGACCCTGACCTTGTTCCTCAACCCTTCACCTGAACAACATCCTCTCCCATTCACCCTTGCTGTCTGCTTGATCCCTCCCCTCGTCCCTTGACCCTACCTTTGTCCTGACCCTCGTCATTTCTCCCTCAACCCTTGAGTGGACTCGTGTCTGACCTTCTCCCTTGATCCTTTTCCTGCCCGCTCCCCCGCTCTCCCTCCCTGCGACAGGACAAAAACCGAGGGTTGGCACGGCTGGTGTGGTTGGCATCATTCTGGTGATCTTTGTGGTGCTGCTGCTGCTGGTGGACATCGTGTGCTACCGTACCCGCCGCTGTGGCATCCTCATGTGCCTGTCCGCCAGCCTGCTGGAGCGAAGCGACATCGAACGCAAGGGCCTGGACCGCGAGGCCGATGAGTCCAGTGACAGGTGAGTGGACGCGGTTGGGGGGGTCGCTGGTTCATGGTGGGGCAGAGGCAGACCGGAGAGCTGTGTTGCCGAGAGGGTGGGGCAAGGGAGTGAGAAACTGAGACACAACTTGTCCACATCTGCCTTCCTTTCCCCTGGTCTCCCTCTCTATCCTCTTCTTTCCCTCTCATTATTTTCTACCCCTCTATACCACAACCACTGACTCTGTTCCCTCCCTCCCTCTGTCTATCCATCTCTCCCACGTCCTCTTTCCCTCTTTCCCTTGCTATTTTTCTTTCACTCGCTCTTCCCACCATTTCTTCACCCTATATCCCTCTTGCCTCCCTCACCCTTTCTCTCTCTGTCCGTTCCCTCACTCTTTCATACCCCACTTCCTGTCGCACTCTCTCCCTCTATATCACTCTCTTTAAATCGTTGCCCTTGTTGTCACTGTCACTCTTTCTATCTCTTGTCCTCTCTGACCCATTCTCCCTCGACTTCCCTCTTTCCCTCCTCCTTTCCCCCCACGCTCTTGGTTTCTCTTCCTCCTCCACCTCTGCCTGTTAATCTCTTCTTGTTGACGATGCTGCTCCCTCCCCCCCACCCCCCCGGGAATCAGGTTTATTGGCACTGACACGGGTTTCCCAGGCAGCAGTACAGCGCCAGATATAAATAAACTACAGAAAGTGAATGAAATGGTGCAAACGTGGAAGGGCAGGTTCATGGGCTCAGAAAGCTGACGGGGAAGATGCGGTTTCTAAAACATCGTGTGTGGTTATTCCCCTCCTTTCTTTGCCCCCCTCTCTCCCCATTTCTCTACCACAATCTCTCCCTCTCTCTCTTCCCCTTCTCTCTCCCTCCTCCTTCCCAACAATCTCTCCTTCACAACAATCTTACCCTTCCCACCCTTTCTCACTCCTCCTCCCTTTTCCCCTTCCACTTTCCCCCTTTCTTCCCTTCCCTCTCCCTTTCTTCCACTTGCATCTTTCCCTCTCCCACTCCACCTCTATCGTTTCCCCACCTTCTCTCCCCTTTCATCCTTCCCTCTCTCCCTTGGTCTTCCCCCTCCCTCTCTCCCTCTCTCCCTTTCCATCTCTCTCGTTCCTCTGGCCAGTGCCACCTCCTCACAGCCACTCTATTTCTCTCTACCCGTCAGGACGACCTCCTTCACCGACCGGTGCCCACCACTGCCGACGGTCTCGAAGCACTGCTAACAGGCACCTCTTCGTCCCCCCAAAGCCCACCAGCTAACTGGAGACGCACAGGAAGACCCCACAGACGACTGGACATCTAGACGTCTGGAGTAACCCATTCCCACATATCCTGCAGCCCTCATCTCCCTCCCCGCCTCCCGAGGATCTGAAGGCTCGCTCGCACTGAGGGATTGACTCCCTCCTCCTGTTACAATCAAGGCACACTGACCCTTTAGCAGAAATCAAAAACGGTCAGGGGATTCAATAACAAACCCGGCCCCACACCACACTCCGTGGGTTGTAGGAGCCAGAGTGGGGGAGTCACATATACAGTATGGGGAGTGGTGTAGGGAAGGGGGCTACAGAGACAGGAATGGGGACTGAAGGGTTCCAACAGAGATATGGAGGTTGGAAAAGTCACAGAGATGGTAGGGGTGTAGGGGCCAGAGAGCCACAGTGATGGGGTGCGGTGTAGGGGCAGAAAGGGGAGGGGTATAAGGGCTGAAGGAAGTCTCAGAGATGTGGAGGGGTGTAGGAGCCAGAGGAGTCACAGAATCACAGAGCATGGGGGGAATTCACCAAAATTTGACTGTCGCCCACGTGGCTCAATGCTGTCTTCCTGCGGGATCTCACTGTGCAAAAGTTGGTAACGTAACGTTCCATGGAAGTTTGATATTGGGAAGTCATGAGATGGAGGTTGGTGTGTGTGGGTGTCTCTTTCTCCCCCCCCCCCCCCCCCACCTCCTTCATTCCCCTAGCCTCTCACCATTCCGGAATCCACTCTGTAATCCTGATGATCTGTGTGAGCTGCGGGAAGGTTCTTTGTGAAGTATTTAGTGACAACATCTCTGGACTCTGACGAATGTGAACTGGAGTTTGTAGATCCGAGCAGCTTTATAAACCCATTGCCTATTTATTTTTTAACTTGTTATTCCTTTCCTTGTTTCTGATGGGTTACAGCACAGAAACAGGCCCTTCAGCTCTCTGAGTCTGTGCTACCCCACTGACATCAACCCTAATTTATTACCCTCCACAGTCATGTCAAAAACCAGCCTCTCCCCCTCATTCAGGGGCCAATTAATCCACTGATTAAATCCGCATGTTTTTTTCCCCGGAATGCTGGAGGAGATGAAAACTGAAGCAGGACGTCCAAGGGAGTCAGAGGGAAAATGTGTGTGTGTGTGTGTGTGTGTGTGTGTGTGTGTGTGTGTGTGTGTGTGTGTGTGTGTGTGAGAGAGAGAGTGTGTGTGAGTGTGTGTCTGTGTGTGTGCGCGTGAGTGTGTGTGTGCGTGCGCGTGAGTGTGTGTGCGTGTGTGTGTGTGTGGTGGAGGGTGGGATACAAACAAGGAGGGGGGGGGCAAAGACCTCAGACCAAGCAGTTTGACATCGACAGAGAGGGTGCTGTGTCGGTGATATGGGAGGTTTGAGAACAGCTAAACATTTGAACTGCCATACTGACATGAGAGATTGAAATTTCTCTACTTTGAAATTTAAGACATTCCTTGTTATATTCCTAGGCCTGGTTGTGCCTTGTATTTAATTGCTTTTTTTTTTAATAAATGATGTTTATATTCATCAATGTGTGTGACCTTTCTGTTTGGGGAAACTATATTGCCTGCAACATCGCAGCAGGTTGTGTCTGACCCCAGGAGTGTTTGATGAATCAGAGTGAGTGAGCTTCACTCTGTGTCTGACCCACTGTGCACTCTGTGTGTGTATGTGCTTGTGTGTGATGGGACGGTGAGGAGGGAGCTTCACTGACAGCACATACCGACTCTCTGTCCAACCTTTATCAGAACAGGCCTCTGCTACTCTAACGATGAACTCTTGATCTCCCAGTCTGCCTTGTCGTGACTCTTGCCCCTCAATGTCAGCCTGCCCTGTGCTTTCTCTGTGACACTACATTCTGTGCCACCTCGATGTGCTGATGTGTGGAATAATCTGTCTGTGTGGTGTAATGGGCCGGGCTGTTCAGCCCCAAAACACACAGACCAGAATGTGGTCATACGTGTGAAGCCCAACGAGAGTAACTTCAGCCTAATTTATTATCACAAAACAGAAAGCACAAACAAACCACACTCAACACTACAGAGTAAGTTACAAAGGTTTGAGAGCTGATTATTCTCAGCCGCCAGTTGATCATCGCTGTCGTCGGGGGAAACTCGGAACTGTGACTCATGAAACCGCCCTGGTTCTGTCCGAGACTCCCTTCAGTCGTGGCTCTCCAGTCTGGCTGAAGTCCCAGGAACCGAGGGAAAGGTGCCTCAGTATTCCGGGGTTTATTCCACAAGCGTAGCAAGAGACCCTCAGAGACAAACGCTTTGGTCTTTTGTTCTCATCCACTAACTCGGCCTGATTTCCTTCATCCAAACAACTCGTGTGCTCGTCGACAGACATCTTGATGCCACTGGTGTGGTGAGGCCAAGGGAAAGTTCCAGCCGCTACCCGCGGACATTAGACATTAACAAACCGACAGTCGATAACTTGTACAGACTCCTTACATGCTGTAAAGTCACAGAGTTAAAGTACCATTCAGAATTTCGGTGAATATTTTTACAAAGTTTAATAAACCACAGCACAGACGCCACACAAACAAATACTTTTCACTGTGTCTCGGTACGTGTGATCATAATCCATGCCCTCCCATTCAATTACCTGCCTCCTCTGGTACCCACCACACTGTGTGAATATTTACCCCTTTGAAAACTCTTCCTCCACTCCCCTCATTCCTCTGTGTTGTGTCTGTGCAACTACATATCAAATAAATAAAGGCACGGGCACTCGAGGTGAAGTTACCGTGTACACGGGATGAAAAAGTTTGGGCACCCCGGTCAAAATTCCTGTTACTGTGAATAGCTAAGCGAGTAAAAGATGACCTGATTTCCAAAAGGCATAAAGTTAAAGATGACACATTTCCTTAATATTTTAAGCAAGATTACTTTTTTATTTCCATCTTTCACAGTTTCAAAATAACAGAAAAGGAAAAGGGCCCGAAGAAAAGTTTGGGCACCCTGCATGGTCAGTACTTAGTAACACCCCCTTTGGCAAGTATCACAGCTTGTAGCCAGCTAAGAGTCTTATTAGAGTCCCGAGCATATCCAACAGTGTCTGGTTAAACCTCTCGGGCTGAGGATCACCCTGTGGGTGATAGGGGATGGTCCTGGATTTCTCAACCCCAAGCATAGTCAGTAATTCATGGATAAGCCGGCTCTCAAAGCCCCGCTCCTGATCGCTATGGATTCGCCTGGGAAGGCCATAATGAACAAAATACTTCTCCCATAACACCTTCACCACTGTCGTCACCTTCTGATCCTTAGTGGGAAATGCCTGAGCATAGCGAGTGTAATGATCGGTGATGACTAAGACATTCGCGGTGTTGCCGGTATCAGGCTCAATCGACAGGAAATCCATACATACCAGGTCCAGAGGTCCCGCACTCTGCAAGTGCGACAGTGGAGCCGCCAACGCGGGCAGGGTCTTCCTCCGGATGCAACGACTGCATCCCCTACAGTATTCTTCGACTTCCCCCCTCATCCGGGGCCAGTAGAACCGGTCCTTGAGTAATCCATAGGTCTTTTCCACCCCCAAGTGCCCGGAATCATCATACAGTGCCTGGAGTACAGCCTTCCGATACTCCTCGGGCATGACCAGCGGCCAACGCTGGGGTTGGTCCAGAGGCACCGTGACCCGGTACACAACTTGGTTCTTCAAATCCAACCGAGGCCACTCCTTCGGTAGTAAGGGCACGGACGTGTGTTTCGCCTTCTCTGCCCACGCCACATCCCCCTTCTTCACTGCCCTCCACACAGTGCCAATGCCAGGGTCATTTCACTGAGCAGCTGCCACTTCCCCCGGACTTATTCGGGCAACTGTTTAGTCTTCAGTGCAGTCAGAACACAGTAAACTTGGGGCAGGGTGTCATCAAAAGCCCCCAGGGGGTCCACTGCTCACTCAGGCCTCCCCCTTCCCTCGGCCTTCACGGTGATATTATTGAGAAATATACCTGACATAATCATTATATATACCTGAAATATAATCACTATGTATTAGCTATTTACTATACTATGTAATCACTTCTAGGTACTGAATATTACTATGTATTATTTTACTAGACACATGTTGCTATGTGTTGTTTTAACTAGATACTTTGTACTCTCTTAGCTGCATACTGTGGCAATTACAGTACACCTGCTTGTTTTGCAGCACTATTAGCTGCGATGTATCCCATGTATTACACTCAGCCTTTGTTTAGTACGAGATAACGGTGGCGGACAGGATGCTGCGAGCAGGAATGTAATGTGAGGGAGGTTGTCTGGAAAACATAATCTTGGCCAGGAATAAGGCCCCAATGCGAACGGGTGAAAAATAATGGTGACGCACCGAGAGGTAGGCAAGAGCGATTGATTAGTTAATGTATAGATGATATGCAATTAAAAATTGATTGGGTATGGCGATGAAACCGAAGTGTAACTGAGATAAGAAATTACTATAAAGAATGCTGTACACCGGAGCTCGGGGGGCTTTCGGTGACAAGTTCATTGATTGTCTCAGCCTTTGTTTGCAAATAAAGGTTTAATTTTCTTGAAGTATTGTCTGTGTCTCCAGGTCATTTCAAGTAACCACGACAATATCAAACTGACACATGGTTTTCACTCCAGTGGCAGGAATACTCTCCCACTCCTCGTCCGTCTCCGGTCCCCCCGGCTCCCAACGTGACAAAGCATCCGCATCGACATTCCTGTTTCCCGGCTGGTACTTCAGGCTGAAAACATATACCGACAAGGCTGCCAGCCACCGATGTCCTGTGGCATCCAGTTTCGCCGAAGTCAGGATATAAGTGAGAGGATTGTTATCCGTTCTCACCTCAAACTTGGCTCCGTACAGGTAATCGCTCAGCTTGTCCACCACCGCCCACTTCAGCGCCAGGAACTCCAACTTGTGAGTGGGGTAGTTTCTCTCAGGTGGCGACAAGTTTCGGCTGACAAAGGCTGCCAGTTTCAGTGGTTTGCCATGCTCCTGGTACAGAACAGCTCCTAGACCCTCTCGGCTGGCATCAGTGTGTAGCACATACAGCTTCTGGGGATCGGCAAAAGACAACACCGGGGCCTGTGTCAGCGCCCTTTTCAAAGATTGGAACGCCTCTTCACATGGATCATTCCAGCTCGATTCAAAAGGCTCTGCCGGGTTCCAGTATCCTCCTGCTTCCTGTCCTCAGTCCCTCTTCCTTTTCTTTCCCACCGGGGGATAGCCACACAATAGCTGAGTCAACAGGTGACACATTTTAGCGTATCCTTTCACAAATCGGCGGTAATACCCACAGAACCCCAAAAACGAGCGTAGGGCGCTCGAGCAGTTTCATATCCCCCACAGTCCTCTCCATGAGCCTCTGGAAGGTGGCTGGGGCCCCCGATATGCCCTGGGGCATTCGTTCGAACTGGAAGAATCCCAGTGGGCAGATAAAGGCCATCTTCTCTTTATTGACCTCACTCATGGGGATCTGGTAATATCCACTCCTCAAGTCCAGTACACTGAACCACTTCACTCCACTCAGGCAGGCCAGCGCGTCTTCGACCCTCAGGATGGTATACTGGTCAGGGACAGTGCGCTGGTTCAAAGTCCGATAGTCCACACACATTTGTAACCTTCCGTTCTTCTTCTGGGCCATTACTATTGGGGACGCGTAGGGACTTTGGGACTCAGCGATGATTCTAGCTTCCTTCAGCTTGTACAAATGCTGCCGCACGTCTTCCACATCTGCAGGGGCCAGTCGCCGGGACCTCTCTCTGAACAGGGTGTCCTCAGTCACTCAGATGGTATGGCGAGTGCTCTTGGAACAGCCCACATCAAACTCGCCAAGAGAAAAAACATCTTCCAGCTTCAACATCTTCTCCACCAGCCTGCGTTTCCACTCCGGCAACACAGGAGAGTCCCCAAAGTTAAAGGCCTCAGCGGTCAGCTTTCCTCTGTTTACCAATCCTTCCCCCCTAGTGGCCCTCATCGGTGCGATAGACATTACCGTCACCGGGAACAAACGTGCCAGCGGCATCCCTCTCTTAAAGGTGATCTCTCTCTTCGTCATGTTCCTGACACTCACGGCATGTACCACCGAGGGCCTCTCCAGCACCCCCGCCGGAAATCGTGTCTCCCCCTCGAGATCTTCCGGGGCATCTACTAACAGGGCTTTGCCCGCCGGCACTCTGGGGAATCCATCACTAGTGTCACCTCCCCTGGCCGTATCACTCCAGGCCTCGCCTGCGTACACCACACCGTCCCTCGTTTACACTCAGGATCCAGCCCCTGGGGGTCCCCATCACGAGTGCCACTTCCCCTGGCCGTATCACTCCAGGCCTCGCCTGCGTACACCACACCGTCCCTCGTTTGCACTCAGGATCCAGCCCCTGGGGGTCCCCATCATGAGTGCCACCTCCCCTGGCCGTATCACTCCAGGCCTCGCCTGCGTACACCACACCGTCCCTCGTTTACACTCAGGATCCAGCCCCTGGGGGTCCCCCACTTCTTTCAACACCGCCTGAAACACTGGGTGTACCGAGAGGGTCTCCAGAAAGTTCTCCCTCGCCTTCTCCTTACAGGCTCCCAGGAGCCATCGCACAAGAGGGGAGTTAGTCCCCACCAGAAGGGCAGCGCCACCTGTTTCCACCGGATCCAGACACACCAACACCAACGTCTCCATAGCTTCAGACACTCCCACATCGCCCTCCGAGAATTCCAATCTCACTGACAGGTACCCATCGTACGGATAATCACCCTCACTCACACCCCAAATCTCCAGTGGGTCAAATGGGGTTACTGGCAAGTGCTTTAGATATCCGTTGTAGAACGACCGGTACAATAAGGTAACCTGCGATCCTGTGTCAAGGATGGCTTTTGTGTAAACTCCCTCTATCCGTAGGCACACGCTGGAACTGGGTCCCACCAGCCCGGCCGGAATAAAGGCTTGAGCTCCCGGTGGTCCCCTGGCTGATTTCTGGGAACGTGTTCCTCCAGAGACTCCAGTCCATTCCCTCACTGAGTCTGTCCTAAGTTTCCTGACACCTCTCCCTTAGTCGCCCAGGGGCTTGCCCTCCGCGGGACGCCTTGTCTCTCACAACCCCTCCAAAAGTGTCCCTCTTCCCCACAGCTATAGCACACCCTTGGCCGCTCACAGTCCCGCCTGAAATGCCCCTCTTTCCCACAGTTAAAGCATATGCTACCTGCCACCCCTCCTCTCCCGGGATGCCCGCCACTCCCAGCCCACTGCACGGGTCATCCCCCGGAGGGGGTACTCTCCCTGACTGTCCCATCAAACAGGGGGGTCCCTATTCCCCTGGGATCCCTTGGGTTTCTCGGTCCTCCACCCGGCCACCACTTCCTGTATCGCTGAGGATCGCTCCCGGTGACCCGAGCCCCTTTTCCAGCCCAACGCGCTCTCTTCCTCCCGCACCTCTCTAATCAGCTTTCCGAATGATGTGGGGGGGGGCTCTTTTTATTGGACAGCCAGAGACTCCACACCACCTTGTCCTCCTCCAGGGAACCACTGAATATCTGACTCATCCTCACTCTTGCCACTTCGTGTGCCTTCACTACCCCCCGGCACCGCAACCCCGTAAGCGTTCTCTCCGGCCGAAATATGTATTCTGAGAGCTTTTCCCCTCTCTCTTGCTCCATGTGTTAAAAGCAGCCCAAACACTCCCTCCAAAACTTCTCAATACTCCTCCAATGAAGCCAAGGGCTGTTCAGCTTTCAGCTCCCGGACTACTTTGGCCACCACACCCCTCAAACTTCCCATCAATCGCTGTCTCTTCTCCTCATCTGAGCCTGGCCACTCCTCTAACAACAGGGACATGTGTTCGATCCAGGTCTCATAGTCCACCTCCCCGTCCGGAGTGGCTCCGGAGAACACCCCCAGCTTCAGCTGCGGCCTCTCGGCCACTCCCACTAGGGAGTTAAGGGTGGCTGACAGCTCGGGGGCCTCCACTCTATCTGGGGGGTGTGGCCGGGCCAAGCCTTCTCACTCCAACCCCCCCCCCTTACTGGTTACTGGCACCTCCCCTGGGGTCAACCCTATCTCCTCCTCTGGTGTCTCTTCACCTTCGTCCTCCGGGAGGGTGTGGAGGCCCCACGGCCTCACCTCCCCCGGACGCTGACCGTCGCTGGCAGTTCCAACATCCTGACGTCAGCACTCGTACAAACCAACACCCAGCTTCCCTCCATCTCTTTACCGCACCTATGGGTCACCAGTTCTATCGGCCCCATACCTTTGTCCAAACTCAAACCCCGCACTAACGCAACATCCGAAACGCGGAAACCCACCCCGCTTAACACACACGTATAATTCACCGGTACATCCTCTAACTCACACCAGTTTACAATCTTATCTCTATCCATCTCCGCGCTACTGGACGTGCGTGATTTACACATCTACTTTAAATTCAATCCCGGATGAGCCCCCACATATGTAATGCTTACGCGACCGGCTGGTGTATGTCTAGAGGAAGGTTCGTCCACCCGCCAAACCCCGCCTCCCATCTACATGGATGCCGTGAAATACACACTAATGCAAACTTGCACATACAATATCAAGCTCACACCAGGTACGTTTACAGAATACACTTTATAAATCTTACTAGAACTAAATGATTAATAATGCTACAATATATATGAAGCGAAAGAAAATAAAGAAAAGGCGCCAAAACTTATCAGAGTTCAGTCAATTAG
Organism: Hemitrygon akajei; assembly: GCF_048418815.1. Lineage (NCBI taxonomy): Eukaryota > Metazoa > Chordata > Chondrichthyes > Myliobatiformes > Dasyatidae > Hemitrygon > Hemitrygon akajei. The sequence goes on along the minus strand of NC_133124.1, from coordinate 180,745,426 downwards.
TGCAGATGGTTGGAGCTCAGCCATCAAATCCTCCGATCACTCTTCGATCTTCTCCGACCTCCATGACCCACGCACCTGGGACTACCCTCGGTGATCGATCAGCAGTGCCGCACCCATCCACCTTCCTCGTGGTCTTCTTCCCGACTCCCAAAAGTCCGTGCAATCACAGCTCACAGACCCATAAGAGAAAATAACATCTAACACAACTGGCCAACAAATGAATACAATCCCACATTATCAGCAACTATAACCCAAACAAGCTTTGAGAAGCTTCGAGAGTGCTCTGCAAGAAAACCACTCTCTCACCAGTTAGCATGACAAAGAAGCATTTTTACTTTTAACAAACAAAGAAGCCATTTTGATTAACATACGCAGTACATTTAAATTAGGAAGTGCAAGTCCACCATCTTTTTCAGATTTTTGTAAATGATATTTATTCATTCTTGGTCTTTTATTGTTCCAAATAAAGGATGAAATAATAGAGTCAATTTGATCCAAAAAAATTTAGTTAAAAAGATAGCTATATTTTGAAAAATATATAAAAATCTAGGTGAAATCATCATTTTCACAGCATGGATACAACCTATTAAAGAAAGTGTAAGTGGGTTCCATCTAGAAAATAATTGTTTCATAGAGTCCATTAAAGGAACTACATTAGTGTAGTGTTCTTAATCAGGTGTAAGAACTCTGAACTAAACACTGAGGTAAACTGTAGTCAATGAAGACAGGATCACAGTAAGATTAACCGTTTACTGTTCACTCTTCCACATTAACGTATGGTGAAGACTGTTGATAAAACAATACAAAATATATACAGTATTTGTTTCCTTCTTGACATCACATTTACATCATAAATACTTGCAAAAGTAAAACTACAACAAACTATATTACATTAAAATATAACATACAGTCAGAATCTACCTACACCATCAACTGGCTTTAAATACACTTCAACACAAACTATCCAGCAAAGCTTTCAATAACACAAGACAACAAACTTTATCAACCGTCATTACTTTTAACAGAATCAGTGTTAACATTTTTACTTCAACACATCGATTATCTTATGAACTTACGGTGTTGCTTCTATGATGTTTCTTAGTGCGTAGAATGAAAACTTTTCTCACGTTGATCCTGCACACACAAGCCCCCTCCTTCCCGTTTCTCCAAACCGGTATTTTCCCACAAGACGCGGCGAAACCGGGTGTGATGTCATCACATGCCGTGATACATCACAGACAACAAATTTACTTTCAACAACCTTAACTTTAACTAGAAAATAATTACAAACAAATTACTAAAGTGAAAATATAATAAACTAAACAAATGCCTTAAAGGCAACACACTCCCCACCTGACCTTTGTAAGGTCACTATGAACATAATTCAAAACTTCAGAAGTAGAATGACTTCTGCAACTGGCCTTTGGTAAGTTTTCACATCACCTTGGTCAGAAGTTTTCAACTCAACCTTCCTGACATGTCCATCCCTACCAGCGAATGTGGCAAATAACTGGGTCGCCCCACTACCTTTCAGAGAACCACGCCAGCGCTTGCCAAACAACAAAGAGCAGACAGTCAAGAAGGGCTTTTCCCTGGATCGTAACTGGCGCCAGGAGACCCAAGGGATCGAAAACACTGTTGACAGTGGAGAGAACTCCACGGCGGGTAAATGGCTTGATCACGATCGGCACAGAGAACGTGAATGTGTCAGTCGTAATCTCCCAAAGGAGGCCCAAACTCCTTTGTGTGGGTATGGTTTCTCCATCTCGATCTAGGTCCTTGATTGCCGGAGCACAGTCATCGTGTGGAAAGGCCTCCATGACTGACTGACAGTTTGATGCGAACTTGTGCTTGTGCTTGAGGCCGGTTAATACACTCTCACCTTTCAGCTGCAGAAAAGAGCCCCTTCATACTCTCGCCATTAATGCTCCTTACGCAGAAGGCAGGAGCTCCCCCTCCACCTGAGGACTTCTCCGATAAGGATTTGTGCAAGCGGAGGTTTGACTCGGCGAGTGAGGCTTGTGTTCATCGGAGCAGATCGATTGTTTCATCTTCTTTCTGTAGCGATATCAAGCCGTCATTGACATAGAATGGACTATTGCCAAAAATGTGGACTTTCATCCGGTACTCAATGACTTCCTTGTTAATGTCATTGACCTTGTGCCATAAGAAACGGAGGAAATTGCGATGATCCTCCTGTACTAAGAAGCAATGGAACATCTGCTGGATGTCCGCTCGGATTGCGACCTTCTCCTTCCGGAAGCGCAGCAGGACCCCGAGAAGGGTATTGTTGAGGTCGGGGACTGTGAGGAGCACATCATTGAGGGAGATACCAGCACACTGAGCACTGGAGTCAAAGACCACCCTGATCTGATTGGGCTTTTGTGGGTGGTAAACCCCAAACGTTGGGAGGTACCAGCACTCCTCGCCTTCCCTCCGTGGCGGTGCTACTTCAGCATGTCCATTAGCGAAGATCTTCTCCATGAATGCTACGTATTGTTGCTGCATCTCAGGTTTCCTTTTCAGGGTTTTTTGCAAGGACGTGAACCGCTTGTCTGCCTGCTCTTTGTTGTTTGGCAAGCACTGGCGTGGTTCTCTGAAAGGTAGTGGGGTGACCCAGTTATTTGCTTTGTCTCTGAAGACCTTGGCGTCCATTATTTTTAAGAAGATGGCGTCTTGTGCCGATGGAGCAAGTTTATTATCATGCTCAGTTTGAGCGATGACTGACTGTCCCAGTGTCTTGTCGGTTACTTTACATTTGTTAAAGCCTTGTCGTGCTTCCTTGATACACATGAAACTTGTGCAGGGTTGAAAAATTGAATGGCGGACACTGTCTAGCACGTTGGTCTTGAGCGTATTAACTGTCGGTTTGTGTACATTGCCAAGGCACACCTCTCCTATCACCACCCAGCCCAGATCCAGGCGTTGGGCAAAGGGGGCGTCGTGTGGTCCATTGACCTGCTGCCTGACCTTGTGCACCTGGAGAACATCTCTTCCTAGTAGCAGGAGTATTTCTGCTTTTGGATCCAGTTCTGGGATGTGCTTGGCGATGTGGTGGAGATGTGGCTGGTGTAGCACTGCACTTGGCGTCGGGATCTCAGTGCGGTTATTCAAAATTCATTGCACTCCAAGAATGGAGGGAGACAAATGACAACTTTACCATCCAGGGACTCGAGCTGAAAGCCTTCTGCCTTCCTGCCATATGTTTCTACGCTGCCTGAGCAAGTTCTAAGGTAGTATGGGAACTGATTACTCTCTATGTTGAACAAGTTAAAGAACTCTGGTCTGACTAGTGAGCAATTGCTCTGGTCATCCAGGATTACGTAGGCTTTGATGGCCTTGTCTTTGGCTCCCTTAGGGTACACCTTAGTGAGGCAGATCTTTGAACAAGAACGGCTTGACTGAGCTTGACCGCAAACTTCTGTGCAGCTCGAGCTGACAACTGTTGTCCTGGAGTGAGCCTCTCCCTCCCCGCCGTCCTGTTGTGAGGGTGAAGGAGCGTTGTCAGTTCGTGGTAACGGGTCGGGATGCATGGCCCCATCGTGATTAGTGCTATTACATTCCGAGCACCTCACGGGAATCGTACACTCTGTAGCGAGGTGAGAGGTAGAGGAACAGCATTTAAAACATATTTTTTTTCCTTGAGAAGGGCCATTTTCTCATCAAAGGGTTTTTTCCTAAACGTTCTGCATTTTTGAGGGGGTGGTGTTTGTTATGCAATGGACAATTCTTGCTAGGGTCATTGTTAGTTGTAAAGGCTTCAGTTTTACACACTGAGACAGGTTTATTGATGTTAAAATTATTCAAAGTGGATTTGACTGGCTTGGTGTAAATTGTACTGCTACCTGGACTCATGAAGCTAGGGTCGTTTTGCTTCTTCGCCTCCTTGCACACAAACCTAGTGAAATACTTAAAGGGTGGAAATCGACCATCGTTCTCCTCCTTGTACTCTGAGCCAACAGACATCCACCTTTCCTGCAGCCCAGATGGAAGTTTGTCCACAATTGGTCCAATTCCGTATGAGGTATCTGGATATGACAGGCCAGTTAAATAGCTGTCTTCTTTAGCGCCTTCAATCTCCATGAGTAGATCTCCGAGCTCTCTCAGCTTAGTGTGGTCCTTGGCTGACTCCCTAGGAAAATTTTCCAGACGTTGAAATAGTGCCATTTCAATCATTTCAGGGGCCACACAGCACTCCCGAAGTCTCTCCCATGCTTTGCGTAAGGCTAGCTTGGGGTTGTTGATGTACACTGAACATATGCGTCTCACCTGTTCGCATGATTCTTTTCCCAGCTATTTCGTCATAAGATCCAACTCTTGGGTTGGTTCGAGCTGGACTCCGCCAGTAGTGTTGGCGAATGAGGAGTACCATGCACGGTCATTTTCAGGCTTATCTTCAAGCTGGTATAGTCCTGAAGTGACGAGATCTCGTTGTGCTAAATACTGTGCCATGGGTTCAACTGCAAGTGGCACCCTGGCTGGGGGAATATGTTGGTGGGTATATGACTGAGGGTGTACATTCATTATGGGATTTGCTGTTCTGACTTCAGCCTTTGCCTCTTCTCTCGCCAAATCTGGTAAGTTTGGCATCGAGAAGTATTTGTCATCAGCTCTTTCGTTCTCGATTTCATCGCAAAGTTGCAAGGGTAAATTGTCTTCCTCAGATGGATGCGATACAATTGGGCCTCTCTGTGACTCCTCATGAAATGGGATGTTAGCATATAAGTATGGAGAGGAAGAACGAATCTTCGGGTCCATTTGAGATCGGACGTAGTCACTAGTGCGTTCCAATCTGGTCCTTTCTGAAGTAGATATTACTTAATCTAGAACGTGCATTTCTTCAGCGTTTTCTAATATCTCTGCTTCCACCCTGGCAGCTTCTGCTTCTCGGTGTAGCATCAGCACTTCTAACTCTGACTCTATCCTTACCTTTTCCACTGGTTTTCGGCTTCTCTGGCAGCCTTTTCCATTTTCAGTTTTGCTTCCTGTTCAGCGTATGACGCTTGCACCTTAGCGGTTTCTGCTTTAGCTCTTGTGTGGGCAGTCTTATTTGTTGATGCCCTACTGCTCCTGGTGCTGGATGGCAACGACTTGACACTGGATCGCGATGCCATCGTACCACTTGTTGAAACACCTGGTAATGCCGCCTTCTCACTGTAGTGTTCTCGTGCAGGTGTAAAAACTCTGAACTAAACACTAGGTAAACTGTAGTCAATGAGGCATGATCCCAGTAAGATTAACCGTTTACTGTTCACTCTTCCACATTAACGTATGGTGAAGACTGTTGATAAAACAATACAAAATATATACAGTATTTGTTTCCTTCTTGACATCACATTTACATCACAAATCCTTGCAAAAGTAAAACTACAACAAACTATATTACATTAAAGTACAACATACAGTCAGAATCTACCTACGCCATCAACTGGCTTTAAATACTTCAACACAAACTATCCAGCAAAGCTTTCAATAACAAAGAAAATAAACTTTATCAACCATCATTACTTTTAACAGAATCAGTGTTAACATTTTTACTTCAACATATCGATTATCTTATGAACTTACGGTGTTGCTTCTATGATGTTTCTTAGTGCGTAGAATGAAAACTTGTCTCGCGTTGATCCTGCACACACATGCCCCCTCCTTCCCATTTCTCCAAACCGGTATTTTCCCACAAGACGCGGCGAAACCGGGTGTGATGTCATCGCATGCCGTGATACATCACAGACAACGGATTTACTTTCAACAACCTTAACTTTAACTAGAAAATAATTACAAATGAATTACTAAAGTGAAAATATAATAAACTAAATGAATGCCTTAAAGGCAACACAATTAGCTTTATAAAGATCTTTATATTTTTATTAATTATAATACCTAAATATTTTAAAGAATTAACAATTCTAAATAGAATATCATTATTTATAAAAACAGGAGTATTTAATGAAAACAATTCACTTTTATTTAAGTTAAGTTTATATCCTGAAAATTTTCCAAAATCATATAGTGTTTCCAAAAGCTTAGGAAGAGATTCTTCAGGGTTCGAAATATAAACCAAAAGATCATCCGCATAAAGAGCTATCTTATGTATGGTCCCATTTATAGAGATACCTTGAATATTTTTAGCTTCATGGAGTATTATGGCGAAAGGCTCCAGTACAATAATAAAGGGATTAATGGACATCCCTGTCTAGTACTTCATGAAAGTGAAAAAAAAGAGGACCTGAGATTATTAGTAATAACAGTAGCAGTAGGATTCTTCTAGATCATTTGAATCCACCTATTAAACTTATTACCAAAGCCAAATTTTTCTAATACCTTTAACAGATATGTCCATTCAATTCTATCAACTGCCTTTTCTCCGTCAAGAGAAATAACACATTGGGGTTCCTTAGATAGTGATGAATAAATAATGTTCATCAATCTCTGAACATTGGAGAAAGCGCAACGGTCTTTAATAAAACCTGTTTTATCCATAGAGATGATTTTAGATAAAAAATTTCCAAACGGTTAGCCATTATCTTAGAGAGAATTTTTGCATCCACATTTAATAACAAAATAGGTCTATATGATGAACATTCAATAGGATCTTTATCTTTCTTAAGGATTAAGGAAACAGAAGCTTCATAAAAAGAAAGTAAATTACCCTTCTCAAAAGATTCATGAAATAGTTCCAAAAGATATGGAGAAAGTTATTTTTCAATTTTTTTTGTAAAATCCTACCGAATGACCATCAAGTCCAGGAGCTTTACCTGACTGCATTGACAACATAGCTTTCTGAATTTCATGCTCGGTAATTGGAGCATCAAGCATCTGTTGATCTTCAACAGCAATTTGAGGAAATTTAATCTTATGTAAAAAAAAGCCTTCATTTTGGAGGAATCTGCAGGAAATTGAGATCTATAAAGATCAGAATAAAAATCCTGAAAAATATTATTAATGTCTTCATGGTTACTTACTATATCTCCATTGTCTTTACAAATCTTTAGAATTTTTCTTTTAGCTCCAGCTGCCCTCAATTGGGAAGCTAAGAGCTTATTATTTTTAACCCCAAAACTATAAAACTGACTTTTCAATTTAAGCAAATATCCTTCAATGGGATAAGTTAATTATAAATTATATTGTGATTGTAATTCCACACTTCTTTTAAACAAATCAACATTTGGAGAGGTTGCATTGATGTTATCTAAATCTTTTATTTGTTTAGAAATTTTATCTAATTCCATTCTTGTCTGTTTCTTCAGTTTAGCTATTTACAAAATAATCTGACCACATAAATAAGCTTTTAATGTATCCCAAATTACTAACTTTGAGATGTTTCCTGTATTATTAAAGAGAAAAAACTCTTTTATCTGAGTTTCAATAAACTCAACAAATTCTGAGCTTTGTAACAAATGTTCTGGAAAATACCAAGGTGCTCTTGTAGAAGCAACATCTTTCAGTTCAAATATTAGATTTAAGGGAGCGTGATCAGAGATAACAATTACATCATATTCACATTTCTGAACATTAAATAGAAGTCAAGGGTCGACTATAAATAGTCGATTCTCGAATATTTATTATGAACGTGTGAGAAAAAGGAATATTCTCTATCACTAGGATGCATATGTCTCCAAATTTCAATTAAGCCATAATCAATTAAAAAGGAATTAATAAGTGATGCAGAACGATTAGGGAGTTGATGTTTGGATGAACAAGTTTAAACAAGTATTAAAATCACCACCCATTAATAACATATGTTCATTTAGATCAGGTAATAGAGCAAAAACAACTTTAAAGAATGAGGGATAATCAACATTTGGTCCACATAAATTAACCAAAACCATTTTCCTGTTGTAAATTGTTCCTTTAACAATCAAAAATCTAACATTAATATCAGCTGTAATATCCTCCTAGTTAAAAGGAATATTGGAATCAATAAAAAATGGAAACACCTCTAATTTTATTTGAGAATTTGCATGAAACTGAGTATCCTTCCAAAATTTAAAAAATCGATTTTTATCACATAACCTGATATGCGTCTCTTGTGTAAAGATTATATCAGGTTAGAATCAGTTAATAGTTTTAAGTGTTTTCTTACGCTTAATAGGATGATTCCCACCACGGACATTCCAACTTAAAACATTTAACTGTTTAAGTATCATCATGAGAGTTTGTATCTAAAAAAAAGTAGTTAGATGCATGTCAGGATCAGACAGTCGAGAATGGCGGAGATAAACAACAATAATAATAATTTGCGAATGCTCCAGAATTCCATAATGGGGATAAAAAATAAGAAAAGAAAAAAGGAAAAAACCCACGCAACCTACAAAGTCTGGAAATAAGTCGATATCGATCGACGCAAGCCCCAAAGAATGCATGAAAAGCAATTATAAACTCCAGCTGCCTGAATAGAAGGTGAAAATGAAAAGAGTAAACTCTGTCTCCCTCTCCTGGATATACTTATCATTACAGTCAACATACAGCTCATTACAACTGAGTTGTAAAGAAGAGTTATTAGAGATGACCTTCAGTTTTGAAAATAATCTGCATAATATTAGATAAGGAAAAAAACGTCCAAAAAAAATTCTTGAAATATTTGCACAGAAGAATAACAATTGCCATCTTTAAATGATCAAATCTATCTTTAAAATATAAAGAAACCCGGATAATTACTTAAAAGTTCTTAACAAAAGCATGCAAAGCAAAAAAGCAATTAGTTCATTTAAATGCTGCAAACAGAAAAAATAAAATTCTAGATGGTTCTAAGTTATCTACAGGCTTTCAACAGTTCCCTCACTATGTCTTCTGAGGTTAAAACCATCCAAACCAGTCTATTTCAGAGAAAGAAGTACATTTTAAGGTAAAGACTTTCTATACCCATCAAATCTTTCAATTTCATCACTCCTTATGTTGCGAGACAATCAAACAATTGTAAATCATTCAAACTTCAGGCTTCAGACTCATCAGGCAGAGAATTAATAAAATGCAGTACTTCAGCTGGGTCCTCAAAAATACGAACCCCAAAATTTTTGACGAAAAGCCTTAATTTAGCTGGGTATTGAAGAGATAGACAACAGACAATAGACAATAGGTGCAGAAGTAGACCATTCAGCCCTTCGAGCCTGCACCGCCATTTTGAGATCATGGCTGATCAATTCCTATCAATACCCGGTTCCTGCCTTGTCCCCATATCCCTTGATTCCCCTATCCATAAGATACCTATCTAGCTCCTTCTTGAAAGCATCCAAAGAATTGGCCTCCACTACCTTCTGAGACAGTGCATTCCAGACCCCCACAACTCTCTGGGAGAAGAAGTTTTTTCTTAACTCTGTCCGAAATGACCTACCCCTTATTCTCAAACCATGCCCTCTGGTACTGGACTCTCCCAGCATCTGGAACATATTTCCTGCCTCTATCTTGTCCAATCCCTTAATAATCTTATATGTTTCAATCAGATCCCCTCTCAATCTCCTTAATTCCAGCGTGTACAAGCCCAGTCTCTCTAACCTCTCTGCGTAAGACAGTCCAGACATCCCAGGAATTAACCTCGTGAATCTATGCTGCACTTCCTCTACAGCCAGGAAGTCCTTCCTTAACCCTGGAGACCAAAACTGTACACAATACTCCAGGTGTGGTCTCACCAGGGCTTTGATGGATGCAACTGTCTTTGATAAGCCGTACGCATTACAGCAGCGAAATCCAGAACGTTTCTGAACAATTTCATGTGGAAAATCTTCGAAGAAACGAATCTCAGAGCTTTGAAATCGAAACAACCTTTGTTTTCTTGTAAGCTTCATAATGCGGTCTTTTTCTCTAAAACGAAGAAGACGCACAACAATATGCCTGTTTTTACCTTGAACCCAGGACTTTCAAGCACCAACTCTATGAGCCATTTCAATCTCCAGCAGTTGTGGGTAAGCCTCCGGAAATAAAGATTGAAACATTTTAGCAAAATAATCCAGTCTGTCGGCGGATTCTGATTTCTGTTTTAATCCAACAATCCGAATATTGTTCCGACGAGAGCGAGCCTCCAAATCCACAATCCGTTGTTGAGCCTTTTCCAAACGAGAAGAAATATCAGCCGCATTTCGACTCCCCTCTTTAAGATCAAGGCTCAAAAAGTCAATTTTTTCCTCCAAGGGGAGAAATCTTTCTGTTAGTTGAGTTAATTCAGCAACAATATAGCTGATTTGAGACTCTGATCTTCTTACCCAGGGTGGCTCCTCTGAGGTCCCGTCAGCGTTTTTAAACTTTTACCGTTGCCTGATTCAGGATTCCTTTCGGTGCTCCTTAGGTTAAACATAATTATAACTGTCGTTCTACAGGATCTGACTCTAATAAAGTTAAAATTTCGAAGTTTAAGTTGGGAAAGGGAGAGATTAAAGGCGGACGGAACGAAACTGTGCTTTACATGCCCACAGACGGAAGACTTCCGGCTGTTCACCCTCCCTGTCAAGGTTCTGATCTGAAGTATCACTAACCTTGGCACATGGGAGGCAACATTGCATCTGGGTGTCTCTTTCACTGAAGAGCAGTTCTGTAAGAGCAGTCTGTTTGGGTTTGGGCTGAGATACGGGGCTTTGTTGTTCTACTTAGGAATGTGGTGTCAGTCGGTCAGGATGGTGGAATTGGGAGAAGGCTTGGCAGAGAGGTTGTTTTGGGAGGGACACTGGTGTGGGTCGAGGGCTTTTTGGTGGGAGCTGGGTGAAGACTGAACGGAAGATGCTGAGGATGCTGTCCCTGTTGCACGAGATGCTTTGTGCAGATGAGTGGCTTCAAGGAGGAAGGACCGATACTCCCGCGGGAGACCCGTTTGTCTGAGATGATCTCCAGCGACATTCGGAAGGTGGTGTGGGTGAAAGTTACAGACAATTCAAGATGACCTCTAATTTGTGTGCTCATTAACCTGTTTAATTATAATGGGCCCTTTCTTTAATAACTCTTTGGCTAAATTAACGTTCATCAATATACTTTCTTTATAATTGTATGCAGGGTACCATCTGTTATTTCTTGCCAATGGGCGATTACGAGAGGGGGGTGAGTAAATCACACAGCATTCACACAAACCGGGGTTTGGGTGGGTGAGACAGCCCAACCTCACGGGATTGGCGGGACCAGAGTCGTATATAACCTCGACGTAAGGAGCCTGGGAAAGGTGGTTTCCTTGTCGCGGAGTCCAGTGGCTGTCAGCGAGGGGCTAACGAACCGCATTTCCAGAGAGGCCCAGTGAAAAGGGGTTTCATCTGTATTTAGCACTACTATTTTTAATTTTACTATTTAATATACACACATATACTTAGCGTAATTCATTCATTTGTTTTTCTCTGGAATTATCAGGGATTGCGTTGTACTGCTGTCACAAATCTCACAACGTATGCCCGTCTCTGATCCTGACAAGTGGGAGGTGATGTGTTTTGGGGAGTCTAGTTATCGGACATATACAGCGAGTGGTAGCACTTGAAGAAACATGGCACAGAGGAAGTTCGGAATTCAAATCCACCGCTCCCAGAAAGAGGCAACGCCAGGCACTGAGCCTGGTTCCGTGGTGCAGAAGGGAAAGAAGAAGGTGAGGAACGAGGTAGTCAGAGGGGATTCCATGGTGAAGGGAAGAGGCAGGAATTTCTGCCAGCCTGATAGAGGTACCCGCATGGGGTGTTGCTCCCTGGTGCCAGGGTGTGGGATGACTCGAATTGGGCAGAGTATTCTGAAGGGACAGGGTGAACAACCAGAAGTCTTGGTACATGTTGGTGCCAATGACATTGGTAGAAAAAGGGAGGAGATCCTGAGGAGATAATTCGGGGAGTGAGGTAGGAAGCTGAAAAGCAGGACCTCCAGGATAGTAATCTCAGGATTGCTGCCTGTGCCACATGCGAACACGCACAAGAATAGCATGATATCGATGTGTGGCTGAGAGAATGGTGTAGGGGCAGGGCTTCAGATTCCTGGATCATTGGGGCCTTTTCTGGGGCAGCTACAACCTGTACAAAAAGGATGGTTACACCTAAACCC